>NW_018127943.1:2099757-2104579 GCF_001952655.1 Monopterus albus | reverse complement strand
AAACATTCTTCTACTTTTCTTTGTGTTTTAAGTTTTAATCTTCAACATTGTGGTTAATAATTAAAATGCTACATTACTGTATAAAACAGTAGTTTGGGATATACATGACCTTACCTACAAGAATTGACCTAAAATGTAAAAAAAGGTGCATTAGCTTAAGTAAGAATGAGACAAGATGTGTCTCCACTTTACTACCTCCTTCCATGACACTGCTGCCTACACTGCTTCTGTTGTTATTCCAGCTTCCCTACCCTGTGTTGTCAAAGTACGGCCTGTAAATTAGCATTCCCTGACACATAACAAATATTGCAAAAGTGTTTTTCAAACCGCGAGTAGTCATTTCAAAAAGTCAGATATGGAGGAGCTCTTGTCTGCTAGAAGTCCCAAACAGCAGCTACCAGACTGAGGAGGCTGAGTTGTTTTGCAAAAACCAAGGTTAACATCACTTTGGTGTTTTTAGATGGAGAGCATTAAAAGCAATCAAAGGACTCAGACTAGGAAACAGGACATGATAGAAGAGGCGAAGAGCGGATAGTGGGCGTTCAGACTGAGCCCAGTAAAATGCATTTCCCTGCTGTGTTTTAACTCCGGGGGGTGCTTTGGCCAGGGGGTTGAGGAGTTACAGGGGGAGTTTGGTAGGTGTGTACCATATGGCCACAATGTGACGAGTCAGTGTGAGTGGCTTCATTCATGTTTACAGCCCAGGAGTTTCCATTGTGTTCTGGTTAGCCATGCTGCTAACATAGCCTACTCTACTTTGGCACCAATTTCTACCACCAGTGTGTCAGCACTGATAGATAAAAATACAATTTAACATCCAGTACTAACAAAAATGCTTGATGTGTTGTTATGGTGCATTTGAAACTGTGGCCAGTGAATATCAACGAATGCTCATGCTAACAAGGTAAACAAAAGAGTCTTCTTCTTGTGGGTGTCCGTATTCCGACCGTCCTCTGTATGTGATTGGTCATCGCAGCGTATTTGCCATATAATGTAACCGTCCGGTGCGGCAAAAGGTGAACCAGATCCAATTTTCTTTTTCTGTGCTCGTGCCGGCTGCGGTGAACGCAACTCCCATAAAGATGAATGGAGAGGGTTGTATTTTTTTTTAACCTTTGAAACTCACTCTGAACGCCCCACTTAGGAGCGACTGTGTCCATTTGTTTTGAGTCTCACTATGTAGAGTAGCTTTATTGGATTTTGGAAACAAATCTGCGTATGACTGTACTCAGTTTATGTATCCTTTATGTACATGAAAATTACAGGTTACAGTAATATGCAGTTTTTAAGTTAGTTTACTGTAAATCATAATTGCCAAACATGGCGTATTACATCGATGCTTTATTACCATTGGTAGCATCAATCATTCATAGTCATTCTGAAAGCAACTTTCCCCTTTGTTTTCATGGCGTGGCAATAAAGACTCTAAAGTTACTGTGGTCAAAGTTGTGTACATACAGTACAGACTATAGGTGATACATTAGTTTTGATTAGTGTAACTGCTCATATCACATATGTAAAATTATAGCAATATAATTTTGTCCTTTTCATCAGTGAATCAAATTAGTAGTGAAAAAAGTTGGTTGCATATTAAGTCCCCATGATGAGGTTTCTGAGGCCAGTTGGCAGCAGTTTGCAGAGAAAATGTCCTGTAGCCATTTTGCTCTGTTAACAGACTGTGGTTCCCCACCCGTCTGGGAGTTTCACTTTCTTTCATGCCAAAACTGAACTGTCTTTTAATCGTGTTCATTAAAATTAACTGCTGCTGCCTAAGTGTGGACATTTCAGTAAACATTGCTTTTTGTGCCCACACTGTTGCTGTTGTGTTCAGTGGTGCTCACATACTGTGGGAGAGGTTCAGTTTCTGTGTGGCCGAGTTGTTCCATTGTCTGGCTTTATTAGAACATAAAGCCACATAGATTCTCTGAAGGCCTGAACCATGACTTTATCTCCAGGGAACATTTTTGACTTAAAGCAAGAGCAGTCAGTAGTGTGCAGAGGATCAATTGCTGAGCTAAAGATAAACCCCCATATTGGCTTTTGTCCCCAAGAAACTCTAGTTTACTTCTATGATTCTATTCTGTTCTACTCTTCTTTGTTCTATGTTGTTGTGAGCGGAAGGTAGTGGTTGTAGCTATAAGAAGAGATTAGATTCTGTACCAGTGATATATCTCTCTGGGGCCAGAGGTCAAGTTGCTCTGTCCTGTAAATCTACTCACTGGCATGTTTTCATTGCCAACACCAACATATTCCCCATATTGCCCAGACTGTGTGTGTGTGTGTGTGTGTGTGTGTGTGTGTGTTTGTGGCCTTTGCTGGAGGCTGCACTGTAAGTATTAACCAAGGCTGGTACCAGTGAGTTCCTTCTTAAATCACACACAAGTACAAGTGTCTCTGAGGTGCTTGTGGATGATTTAATGA
Source organism: Monopterus albus (assembly GCF_001952655.1). NCBI lineage: Eukaryota > Metazoa > Chordata > Actinopteri > Synbranchiformes > Synbranchidae > Monopterus > Monopterus albus. Next base: position 2,102,158 of record NW_018127943.1, on the reverse strand, counting down.
AGTCCTCATCACCACCTCATCAGGTATGGACTGGATGTGTGAGAGGGAGCAGTTGGTCCATTGCAGGATAGATTTACTGTTGGCTGGTCTGAGCTCAGCTAAATCACTTCCACCACTTATCCAGGAGTTATTGTGCATAAACATTCTCTCTGTCTCCCCCCTCTTCTCTTCTTATTTTTTTACATCTTCATGCAGCGTGGAGAACCTCACATTTTCTAAGTCACTGATTGTTTTTCCATGTAGTGTTGACACCGGTTTCCAGAAGCCTTATTGAAATTAGAGATACAATTAGAAATATGGGGTTTTGATATACTTTACACTCTATAAACCATTCTGTTTTTATTTTACTCATGACACTGTTTGCTTGGGCTTTGTAGTTAATGGACTTCTTAGTGGATATATGGACGTTTTTCCAAGCTCAGTTGGCAAAGCCCCTCATCATCAAGGCTGTTTCTTTGATTAAATGTAACATTGAATGTACTAACAATAAAGCATTATTATGTTTTCAGCTTCCTGTGGCTTGTCCAAGCTTTTAAACTGAGCTATATTATATAAATAACAGCCTGATCTTGGGTACATTTTTGTTATTATACTCTATTTTTATACTTGGGCTGACTGTTGGGAGTGGTACAGACTAGTCGGGAAATGAAAGGTTTGACCGTTAGGTACTGTTTACTAGAAATGGTAAAGGATATAAAGTATTGTTGTTAAAGCTCTCCTATATTCCTGCAGTATAAAAGGTTTTAATTCAACCCATATTCTAGTCCAGGGCTCCTTGGAGACAGTGGTGTAGACACCCCCCAGTCTAGAGAGCAGTGATCACTGCAGGCAAGGTCAGGTCATTGAGACTGTGTGTATGAGTGTGTGCATGTGGGGGATTAGCTGTCTATAAATTTGTGGTTTTCCTGTTTAGTCTGAGTTTATGAGCATCTGGAAGAGAAAACATTTGCAAAGATCAGCCATTCAGATATGCACATCCTTGTTTTCACCACTTACCGGGCCCCTACATAGACTTGCACTGAATTCTAGGAGACTTACCCTAACCTTAACCAAAGCTGACACTTGCTCTAACCTTACACCCGATTGTTTGCATAAAATTTGATGAACTACCTCGTGGGGACCAGCCTCCAATCCCCAGACTTCCAGTGCAGTGTGTTCAAGCGCCACTTTTTTGACCAGACTGGCCGAGACAAAGGCGATGTGAGGCAACACAACAGTCCGCCTACTGTACGGCACTGCTAATTCTTTCAAGTTGTGAGTGCTGACCAAAATCTCCTCACCAATGGGTATCAAACCAAATTTTGTCCATACAGCCATAAAAGAATGTGCACAAAAACATAACGTATCCACACAAACTTAAGTCCACATCCCCCTCGTCTTTGTGATGACTGCGTGGTCAACTGGAAAAGGACGGCATTTGGGTCTTATATATACAGTCCAGTCACAGGAAACATGCAGTAATTGGTAGCCTGAGTTCTTACACTAAAAAAATACTAATTACAGTAATTAACATGACTTACTGATGACAACCATTAAAATCAACTCACAGTTGGTGCGTCTTGTAGTCAGAGTCAATATAGTGTGAATTATTTGCTAATAAACAATCACAGACTCTTCGCTGTCCTCAGTTTGCCAGGTTTTGACTTCATGGCATTGTTATTACAGCAATTTAAAAACTTCAGCCCGGTAGCAGACATTTTAATGGGGCAGCAACAAGAGAGAGATGGAGATTTTGTCACGCTAGTCTAAGTCCATGAAATGAAATTTAATTGAAAGAGAGACCAGAGAAGTGAGATGGAGCGAAGTCTTGACCCTTTTGATGAACTCACAGCTTCAGTTCCTCAGTTCTACAACAACTTTCTGATATATTCTTTCACAAGTGCTTTCTTTCAAGGCAGAGTGACTGCTTGCATTTTTCTTCCAGAGAGGAACACACACATGCAGACGCACTCCCAGGGCAGGGAGTCCTAGGGAGAGCAGGATGTTGACTTAGTTTTCATTTCAACTTTCCCCGTAACCCCTGGAGGTCGACAGAAGAGTGGCCAACAGATACAAAGCCGGGGATATGGACAAGGAAACAAATATATGGATTAATGTACATTTTCTTTTTTATCACACCATAAAAACTAGAAAACAAAGTGCATATTCTTATACAGCAATGGTTTAAAGGAATAATACAGACAATAGCAGGAGAAGGCAGACATGACAAGTGAGACTAACACAAATGCTACGATTTTTGTATTTATACATAAATGTTATATAATGAAAATTCATTTGTCTTTAGCTTATCCATGACACTTCTAGAATGTTGACTTACAGTGGGTATGGAAAGTATTCAGACCCCCTTAAATTTTTCACTCTTTGTTATATTGCAGCCATATGCTAAAATCATTTAAGTTCA
>NW_018127943.1:2093304-2098443 GCF_001952655.1 Monopterus albus | reverse complement strand
TTAAATGATTTTAGCATATGGCTGCAATATAACAAAAAGTGAAAAATTTAAGGGGGTCTGAATACTTTCCATACCCACTGTATTTTGGACATTTTTATGATTTAAATTACACATTTAAATGTGTCATTGCAAATGCAACACATCGCCCAAGTTCAACTACATTTGTTGTGGAATTATAAAAAATATAAAAGTAGTTTTAGCGACTGTGTGTGTCTGTGTGTCAGCCTTTTGCATCTATATTTTTATGCACACACACTTCTATTGGCAGATCTCTGTATGTTTTGGTTTCATGTTTGTGTGTGTGTGTGTGTGTGTGTGTGTGTGTGTGTGTACTAGATTATTGCAGTCTCATCTCTCATTCCTCTCCTGGCCCTGACCCTTTTAAACAACACTCCATCTTTCTCTGGGAATCCCTCCATCAATCTCTTGCTCTCCATCAGTCGTTCTTTTTCTTCATTCACATCGCTCGCACCCTCTCTCCCCACTCCAAGATGCATGGGCAGAGAGAGATACAGAGAGATGATCCTGTCTTCTTCAACCTGCTTCTTATTCCATCAGGCATACATCTAGCCTCAAAACTCAACAATAACACATCGATCACCCCCCCCCACACACACACACACACACACACACACACACACACATACACACAGAACAGGCTGAGTAATGCACAGTCATCTTCTACCATGACAGAAAAAGCAAATAAAATTTTATTCATAACGTAATAAGGAACCTTTATGCAATAAACCCACCTTGCTGTCATCCTGATCTGGTGTAAATCTAGACAATGTGGGCATTTTCTCCTTAAATGTAGAGTTAACATCCATATTGATGTCTTGTTTACTACATTGATGAGTGACATGCCCCACTTGCCTCAATTTGTACTCATGTGGATGAAAGTGAAGGGCATCCGAAGTTCACTTTCAGAATATAATAAACACAGTTGAAAAATACGCAGGTTTTTTTTTTTTTTACATCATTAAAGCTACAGTATGTAACTTTTATTCTCAAAGCTACAGTATGTAACTTTTTCAGTGTTTTTCTTTAGAGAAATCTGATCCAAAAAGTCATTGAACAGCACTAGTAGCAGTGCAGAGATACTAGCCTCTAAAAGGTTTTGAGCGGGATCGACCTCTAACAAGTGGAAAGATGTTCAGTTATTTCTGCTTGATCAGTAAGTTTAGTTGCATTCTCATTTCTTGTAATTTCATAAAGACAAATATGTGAAGAGGACGTGGTGGTTAGCGCTGTCACCTCACAGCAAGAAGGTTTCAGGTTCAAGCCCTGGCCGACTCAGTTCCTTTCTATGTGGAGTTTGCATGTTTCCACAGTCCGAAGGTTAGGCTGACTGGCGACTCTAAATTGCTCCTCGGAGTTAGTGTGTGTGTGTGGTTGTTTGTCTACATGTCAGCCCTGTGATAGACTGGCGACCTGTCTGATATAGACTTTTTTCAGCCACATCTTACACCAGCAGATGGGATACACCCTGTCATATAGATGATTTGCTGTTTTGTCATTTAACTAAAGTTTGGCCTTTGGGTCACAAGGTGATAAGAGAGCAAAATCCAGTGATGAGGGCCACCGGATGTATCTGAAAGCTCGATTAAACCAACAAAGTCAGTGAATCTTGTGACAAGCTCAGAGTTGAAATCTCAAGGTTGGTTTGCTTGTTAATAATATAAAATTTTAGCATTTTTTTTACTTGGCTGCGTCAGCCTTTATTACTAGCAAAATGCCTATAAAGTTGAAGTTCAGATCAATATTTTAAAAAAGTAATTCCCAGATGATATTTTAGTGATATATCATACTGTAAATACCTTGGCCAAGTTTACTAGGGATTTTGCCTTGTGATCAGTGTTATGACATGCAATGACATTGCCCAACTTTCACAAGGTGCACTTATCCAATTTTACAACATTATAATTTAGAGCTAGTATGGCAGTAAATCCTCAGAGACATCTGGTTAACAGAGCGGAGACGGGGGATGGAGAGGCCAACAGACAGACGGACCCACAGACAGACAGACAGGTTACTATGGTTATCAGAGCAGAGAGAAAAGAATTTAAGGTGATGAACTTGAGTAGGGGTGTGTGTGTGTGTGTGTGTGTGGCAGCCATAGAGCTGTAGGCACAGCATCATTGTCCTTGTCATTCAGTGAATCTGAAATGTGAACCCTGGCTTTAGCGGTTTCCTCTGTTGTTATCTCATCTTTTTGTTAAACATAAAAGGTAAGGGAGAAAAACACTATCTGTAGCCACGGTCAGTCAAACACATAATCAGATTCTCCCAAGAGGTGCTATGACAGTCAGCACTGGCACTGACAACCCATGAAAGTCTAAAAAGAAAATTTAGATGAAATGTTTTCTGTAGCTGCTTCCTGCGTTATTTTGTGAAAGCACGAGTTAAACGTTTTCCAAAGCTGTTTGCTAATTGAAGTGTAAAAATTGCTTTATTGAGTTGAGATAAATGTAGGTTTTTTTGGTCAAAGGGAAATTCATAGTATTTTATGTGGAGCTATAGACAGGAGACAAAGGAAAAACTAACATAGTGTCTTAAGATGCTGGGCCGCCACCTGCCACCAGAACAGCTTCAATACCAGAGATGTCCCAGAAACAAACCAACATATGTGGTTTAACAAACAAATGAAGGTGGCGTTTGAATCCCTTGTGATTCTGTAAATCAGATGCGGAACTGATGGGAAGCTTAAGGTATTAGCTGTCTGAAATCAAGGCAAAATGGCACTATTAAAGATTGCACAGTCTCCCACTCACATTATTATTTGGTTGAAGGCTCTTCTAGACTGTGGATCAAAACCCAGGAATAAGCAGAAGGTTGGCTTGATTTCCTGGCAGAAGCAGGAGGAAGTAGATATAAATGGTGCGGAGAAGGACCATGGAAAATATGTTCCTCAAAGCAAATGTTTCTAGCATTAAGCCCTTACCTAAGATCATTTTTATATGCGACTTTGGTTACAGGATTTCCTGTGTTGGAAGCATGACATCAAGATGGTGCACACTTTTTTTGTTTGCTCTTCTAATAGATGCGAGTTCCAGAAGGCTTGTGTGCATATACAGTATATAGGTCCTGCATGATGTTACCTTCTTTTATAGTTCTTTCCTCTCTTGCTGTTGCCACTGTTCCCACTGGGAGTAAATGGACAGAAAAGCGCAGTGAATAGAGTTTGACCCCTGCTTTCCACTTACTGGATTCTTTGAGAGGTTGATCATCCACCCAAGTTTGCACTTTATCTGCTTTTATTTTTGCTTTTGTGTTTCTTTCCATAACCCAATGATGTGTTACTTTTATTTTTCATTTCATCTATATACTTTGCATTCTTTTATCTATATATGCATTTTATTGTTTGGCGTGCATTTTAACACTATTTGTGTGCATTGTGTTACACACCTTGAATTTGTGTGTATGAAAATGCCAAATGTAAAGGTATCTCGATGGAACTGAAAGGACATAAGAGCAACATGAATGAAAGCAGGTTTATTAACATAATGTTCAAGCTGAGGGACTGAATTAAGAGTTTCAGTGAGACTGCTACATAATGCTTTCAGTGCCGGTGATATTATGCTTTTTGGGACGACTGTCTGTCCGTTAGGTTAGGGTGTGATTTTATGGGTTCCTTGGTGAGTGTGGGCCCTGGGTCATCCACCTGCCTCCCATTAAAATCTGCTTTTGCTCAAGAGTTATTGTGCTCTGTGGTGAATAGGTAATGGACATGATTGTAGAAGTACAACTGCTACACATTTTGTCTTTACATCAACAATAACACATCCAGGCTTCCTAAGTGGTGTCGACTCTCTGATATCATTTCTGAGAGTCTTGGAAGCATGTGTATTTAACTGAATGTGTGTGTGTGTGTGTGTGTGTGTGAGAGAGAGAGATTTTGGGTGTTTCAGATGTTCTTCACAGTTCATCAGTGTTGACATCTGGCCAAACAGCTGGGCTCATCTGGATGCACACACACAAACTGGCCACACTCTACAAGTGCTTCTCTGTGTTTTTCACTCCTTCCATCTTCCCTTCTGTCTTCTCTGTGTACATTTTTTGGACATTTATCTGCACCCGTGTTTATGTTTGTACATCAGTACACATGTCAACGATAAAAGTTGTTGACCTTAAACCAGAACTGGGATATCTGATGTTTGTGGAAGTGTCTTTTTTTTTTCCCCAGCCAGGAAATTTGAACCATGTGCATGTTGTGCATTCCAGTACTTGTAAATTGTACAAGCTTACCATTCTGAGACTAATGGGCTTTTACTGTGGGAACAGCACAAAGATGTTATGCCCACAAACCGAAAAATACAGTTGTGTGCGGTTTCATAGTGCATGTGCGTGTTGATGAAGTTCTGACATTGTTTGGAGCTCTCTGGCTCCAGAGGTGATCAGACCACAGGACACTTGGCTTGCTGGATGTTAGCAGTCACACATTTTATGGCACTTGCACATATCAAGTGCTTTTGATTAAATCATATGATACATGGCAATGATTTTGTATCTAAATTAGTTTCATTTGTTCCTATTTAGCTACCGTGCATGTCCTCAGAAATTCCTTGGGAAATGAGAGAAAAATAGTTAATTTCTATTTTAGCAGGATTAGGTGAAATGATTAGTTTATTTAGTGTACTGACAGAAAAGTGCACAGTTTTGATAGTTGATTAAATATATACAGTGGGTACGGAAAGTATTCAGACCCCCTTAAATTTTTCACTCTGTTATATTGCAGCCATATGCTAAAATCATTTAAGTTCATTTTTTTCCTCATTAATGTACACACAGCACCCCATATTGACAGAAAAACACAGAATTTTTGACATTTTTGCAGATTTATTAAAAAAGAAAAACTGAAATATCACATGGTCATAAGTATTCAGACCCTTTGCTCAGTATTTAGTAGAAGCACCCTTTGGAGCTAATACAGCCATGAGTCTTTTTGGGAATGATGCAACAAGTTTTCACACCTGCATTTGGGGATCCTCTGCCATTCCTCCTTGCAGATCCTCTCCAGTGCTGTCAGGTTGGATGGTAAACGTTGGTGGACAGCCATTTTCAGGTCTCTCCAGAGATGCTCAATGGGGTTTAAGTCAGGGCTCTGGCTGGGCCATTCAAGAACAGTCAAGGAGTTGTTGT
>NW_018127943.1:2086118-2092609 GCF_001952655.1 Monopterus albus | reverse complement strand
TCAGTATAATCAAACACAGCTGGACTCAAATGAAGGTGTAGAACCATCTCAGGGATGATCAGAAGAAATGGACAGCACCTAAGTTAAATATATGAGTGTCACAGCAAAGGGTCTGAATACTTATGACCATGTGATATTTCAGTTTTTCTTTTTTAATAAATCTGCAAAAATGTCAAAAATTCTGTTTTTCTGTCAATATGGGGTGCTGTGTGTACATTAATGAGGGAAAAAAATGAACTTAAATGATTTTAGCATATGGCTGCAATATAACAAAGAGTGAAAAATTTAAGGGGGTCTGAATACTTTCCGTACCCACTGTATGTCTTCAAGAATACACTGACTGGTTCGTGCTTTTGTGTATGAATACTTCCACATTTTCTTAGTTTATGACACATGACAGAAGAGAAAGAGGTTGTATTCACATGGCACCATGCAGTTCAAGTTGTTTTTCTCATGGCAATTTTGATAATGAAGATTTTTAGAAGTTGATCAATTTTGCTCTGTTTGACCAAGTCAAGACCAAGACACTGCAATTAAACTGATAGTACTGGCTCACCTGTTTCAGTGACACAACATAGGAATGAAGTTAGTGAGTATCTTTCCCTCCAGCACTGAGAAATATGCATTGTTGAAAGCTGGCCAGAAATATTCTGTGTTCTTTTTATTTTAAGAAGAAATGAACACAGCTCTCTATCTGTGAAGGTAAATGATGTAAATTGCATTACACCGTACCAAAAATACACCCAGATTAACTAACTTGGATGCAGTAAGACGCCCGCCCTCCCCCTCATGTTCCAGGCTAATTACTCATAACCTCAGTACAACACGCATACAAGCATTTGCTGGCTCCCTCGGAACAAGGCAGAGAAACTGACAATTATAATGACTTGAAAATAAATAAAATCTGTATGCAAAGCAGCACGTACAGGATACGTTTCTAATAACCCCCATAGTTGGCAGTTGAACACTTAATGGTTTTTTTTTTTAATTTTTGCTTGAAGAAGAAAACCAGCTTCACCTCATTTGAAGGTCTGTAATTAGTGATGATCCAACTACACAATAGAACTTAACATTTCTGTGTATTCACTTGTCAAATTTATAATACAGCTTTGTAATATTTAGTAAATTTAAAGGAATCACCTGATATTTTTGGAAATAAGTTTTTTTTTCTTAAAATTGTTTGTAAGAAAGGTCACCACACTGGGGCTATAATCTCCACACTCGTGTGCCATCACATGAGAATACCTCAGATTCTAGATTCTGTTCTTACCTAAGACGAAATCCCAGATAAGAAAACAGTGGTGAATGCCGGAATCATGTAAGTAGAAATTTGTTCTTAAGAATGATTGGTGAATTAGGCCCACTTGTTTGCTGTCAAACTCGCAGCCAAATGAGGAGATTGATCGGTGTATGCCACACAGAAATATGTATTTTCCAAAGTATAAGACCTTTAACAATCTTTTTGTTCAGAAAGTTTGAAGCGGCTGCATCTTTATTTGTAACTGACATCACTACCAGTGCATACAGCTGTTTGTGTTTCATCATCTATTTCTGCATTTAATTGCCTGTGTGTTTTCTTCCCAGGACTGTTTCCAGCCCTGTTGAATCTGGCGTCCATGGCGGATATTGAGGCTAATGCTACCTGTGGTTCAATGGGTCCAGAGACGTCCTGTAAGCTGGTGGATCACGTACCAGGTGACCGGGTTAAAGACCCTCCGTGTCGAATCTGCGACCAAAGAAGTTCAAATCCAGCTGGTAACAAAGATTTACACACACACACACACACACACAGAGAAGCCTTCTAGGCAGTTATTACAATAATTAATCATGCTAGATTAGTTATTTAGACTGATTGGCCAGATGTTAACCAGTTATTTTCTCTGAAGTGATAATTACCACATGAGCTGAGAAATCCATCGCGATGTGACAAGATGACAGTGCAGAATTAGCCTGCAATCATAACTGAAACAACCAACTAGACAGTTATTTAATCAAATAGCTGCTCAGCCAGTTAAATAGCCAGTCAGTCAGTGAAGCAGTCGGTTAGCCAACAAACTGCTGAGTCAGCCCTCAGCTCGTGAGTCCAGTTAGCTCAGGTTGACTTCGCTGGCTGGTCCAGACAGTGAGTGTAACAGGTTCACCCGAGGTGAGAGAAATAAAAAGAATATACTGCTGCAAAAAGGGAATGAGAAAAGAGAGCAGGAAGAGTGAGGGGGTGAGAATATGAAAGAAAGATGAATTGTGACTGAAATGTTAAAACACATCTTTCTCTCAGTACTAAGATCTAAGACTTGGATGTACTTAAAGCGACAGTAACTATGTAACTTTTTCATTTTTTCTTTGTAGAAATCTGCTCCAAAACTTGTCTTAATGTGAGAGGTGCTGCCGAAGCCTCCTGTGACTCAGGCTCATTGAACAGCATTAACAACAGTGCAGAGATATTAGCTTCTAAAGGTTTAGAGCAGGAGCTCTCTAATCAATCAGAGATTTTCAGTTTTTTCTTCTTGATCAGTAATTTTTGTTACATTCTCATTTCTTGTAATTTCATAACAAATATTTGAAGAGCTGGGCGGAGCACGGCGGAGCTGGGCGGAGTGTGGTGGAGCATAGCAGATTGGAGTGGAACAGGGAGAGGGAGTGCTGGGCGGAGCAGAGTGGATTGAGTTGGAGTTTCATGCTAGTGTTACCTTAAGTTAAAGTACATATACTGTAGTTTTAATTTCAATGAGCGTTCGACTTGCTTAGTGTTAAACAGATGGTTTGGATGTAGAAGTATTTGCTTCCCTGCTGAGAGTTATATGAGAAGATCAATTAAATAATCAATATGTAGTTGTTAATTTCAGATTTTGTAATGCTTTTTTGTTTCCTGGCCTCAGCTTTATATTTAATGGACAGATGAGACAATGATATAAATCTACTTGTCTCATTCTTTGAAAGGAGGCAAATAAGTGTGTTTACCAAAATGTCGGACCATTGCTTTCCTATTTACTGGTTAACAGATTAATCAACTGGTTTGTAGCAGACAGACTGACCTATCGAATGATGATTTTTGCAGGATTTCAGTATTTTGTACAAGAGTATAAAAGATGAGGGGGAAAGGATGGCGCTTAAAAAGAGAGGAGAAGGAGCGGAGAGGAGTTTTACCAAAACACATATACAGTATATCCAATATAACTTCATCTTACCAGTGATCGTTGCCTTGGCTCTTAACAGAAATGTCAGTTAAGTAGCCTGGTGATTGGCAGCTGTCAATCAAGCTGAAACGCCACACCTTTTCTTAAATATACTCACACACACACACCCATACACCCAAACAATCCCACCCAACACACACACAAACTGTAGTTACCGTCACCATATAAACTATTATTGGGTTTTATATGCCTGTTCCATTAAAGCGCTCGTGTCAAGTGGTAACAGCTCCCAAAATGAAATAATCTGAAGTAAAATGAAAACTGATTATTCTTTATTTTTCAAGGTAGAAAAAAGTTCTTTTGATATCTGGCCTTAGGGATTAAAATACCAGAATAAAAAAAAAGAGTGGAGATGAAAATTTTTCAATTAACAAGGTGGATTCAAGGCTAAAAAGATGTTTATATATTCAGAATCTGAATAGAATAAAACACCTGCCATGTTCCCCCTCACATGATGTCGTTCTCCTTCTCTTTTTGTGTGTACAGAGCATTTTCCCATAAAACATGCAATAGATGGGACCAACCGTTGGTGGCAAAGTCCGTCCATCAAAAATGGAAATGAGTACCACTATGTGACCATCACACTGGACTTGAAACAGGTAGAGACGCACACACTTGTGTTACTACTAGTTCCACCATGCTGCTTTTCTGTCCAGATGTTGCTTTCTCTGCCATCGTCTTCCCAGTTTACATTAACACACCAGCCTGAATATTGTCAGAGCAGTATAAATGCAATGTCAGTGAAAATACAATTAGAGCAAGTAGTTAATCATTTAAATATGCAGCACTTTAAAGGAGGTGTCATAATTTTGTCATCCAGAGAGTTATGATACCTGCTATTGTTTTAGCAGTGCTGGAATTAACTAAACCAACTTTGCTATCAGTCATTTCACACACGCGTGTCACTCCTTAAATAATGGGTTTCCATTTTGGATTTGAAAAGCTTGGCAGCGATCTTTGTGATTGAGGGGCTGTGTACTGGTGTGGGATGATTTAAGACATCTTGTTTAGTTTAGACAGATTAGACTGCCAGATTGTAATTATGTACAGTACAGTAGATGTCACGGGAATAAAACTAATGATTCCGAGAGACTTTAGCTCACAAGAAGCTTCCAGTCAATTAAGCGAAGCCTGTCAAAAATTGCTCTAAAGGTTAGGAGTCCAGTGCCTGTGTAAGTAAATACTGGAGTATTTCAGACACCCTCATAATACTCATCTGAAATCGAATTGAATTTAGAGGCACAGAGAGAACATGGAACAAATTAGTGGCAAAACTGAGGTGATTCTTATTAGCTTTTTTGCCAAACGTCATAGAGAATTGAAACTCTGGGCAGGAAGTACAGTAGAGTAGCAGCCATCTTGACGTGTTAATGACTTCAGGCCCATCAGTCACACCTCTCACCGCTGTAGTGCGGCTGCAGAATATATGCACCCTTAAATGGTCTCTCCAACACACACATTTTCACACCTGTCACTGGAGTGGTGTGACCAATGAATGGCCACTCGCTCAGTCAGTCACTCCTGATTGTAATATTGGTGTGTAGAGCAGGTGAATGACATGTACACACACTGTTCTTGCTCTCATTCACAGTCAAATCTTCATAGAAGTGCACAAAAAATGAATGGAGAAAAAAAACTAAAACTACTGGCAGCCTGGTAAAGAAGTTAACAATGTGTGAAAGTATAAAAAAATCGTCCTCTTGCTCCATTTATCATGAGCATCTCTAAAAGCTTTTTAATACCAGTGTGCCATTTCTCAGTGACCATCTCTTGAGCCCATTAACAGTCATCTTCTTATAATAGCTGTGTTTGACGTCTTCATAGAGTTGTGTTGCTTTATATGTATTTATTTCAGTGGAAAACCATCCCATAGTGTCCATCTTGGCATAAAGTAGTAATTGTTCTGGTTTTCATTTCATTAAATACTGGTCTGTTGTTGTCCACGGTCATATTCTTGTTTCACCCATGAATAATGCAAAGGACCCAAACAAATGAGCTTTGCCTTATTCAGTTCACCATTTATGAAATGACCGCTTTTTTTGTAAAAGGGAGATGTGGGAGGAGAAAACATGATTGAACTACCTGAGATTGGAATCAGCTTTATTGGCCAGGTGTGTTGGACACAAGGAATTTGACTCTGGTACAGCGGCTCTCAATGTGCACATGCATGTCCCCATGCAAGTCAACAGCAAGGGGCAAGTAAACAATATACAAACATAAGGTTGTGTAGTATAACAAAGTAAACAGTATAAACAAACAATGCAAAATAAACAGACAGTAAACAATGCGGACAGACAAAGGAATGTTCATTAGGAAACGAGATAAAAATAGAGTTCTTAAAAATAGAGACCTGTATGAGTCTGTGTAATCTGTATGAGGTATATTTACAGGTATTGCACTGAGGGTTATTGTCCAGTCATACTGTCATTGGTTAAGTGTTCATCAGAGCGACAGCCAGGGGGAAGAAACTGTCCCTGTGCCTGGTTGTCTTGGTGCACAATGACCTGTAACGCCATCCAGAGGGGAGGAGTTCAAACAGATTGTATCTGGGGTGTGAGGGATCTGCAGTGATCCTCTCCGCCCACCTTTTGACCCGTGAGGTGTACAGGTCCTCCATGGAGGGCAGGCTCACACCAATGACCTTTTCTGCAGTCCTCACTGTCCGCTGAAGTCTGTACTTGTCCTGTTTGGTTGCTGAGCCAAACCAGACAGTGATGGAGATGCAGAGAACAGACTTGATGATTCCTCTGTAGAACTGTATCAGCAGCTCCTGAGGCAGGGCAAACTTTCTGAGCGTGCGCCCGAAGTACACACTCTCTGTGCCTTTTTGGGGATGGTGCTGATGGTGGATGCCCACTTCAGGTCTGGAAAGATAGTGGATCCCAGGAACTTGTAGGACTTTACTGCTGGTACAGTGCTGGGCATGGTGAGGGGGGAGTAAGGTGGGGTGGTTCGTCCTGAAGTCCACTGTCATCTCCACTGTTTTGAGCGTGTTCAGCTCCAGGTTGTTGCGGCTACACCACAGCACCAGCTGCTCAACCTCCCGTCTATAGGCTGACTCGTTACCGTCTCAGATGAGACCAATGACCGTTGTCATCTGCAAACTTTAGAAGCTTGACAGAGGGGTCCTACGAGATGCAGTCCTTGGTGTAGAGTGAAAACAGCAGAGGGGAGAGCACACATCCCTGGGGGGCACCTGTGCTTATTGTTTGGGTGCTGGATGTGGTTTTCCCCAGCCTCACCTGCTGCTCCCTGTCTGTCAGAAAGCTAGTAATCCACTGATAGGTGGGGGCCGGG
>NW_018127943.1:2073872-2085573 GCF_001952655.1 Monopterus albus | reverse complement strand
GCTTTTTAGAGTAGCTCCTCTTTGCTGCTCTGATCTCCCTTGTCAGTGTGTTCCTGGCCTGGCTGTACAGAGTCCTGTCCCCACTTCTGTAAGCCTCCTCTTTGGTACAATGAAGCTGCTTGAGTCTGGCTGTAAATCAGGGCTTGTTGCTGTTGTATGTGCAGAAGGACTTGTTGGGCACACACACATCCTCACAAAAGCTGTTGTAAGATGTCAGTGTCAGTGGGTTTGTCCAGGTCTGTAGCTGCAGCCTCAAATACACTCCAGTGCATTCGAAGCAACCCTGTAGCTTTGACTTGGCCTCCTCAGTCCAGCTCTTCACTGTTTTGACCACGGGCTTTGTAACTTTTAGGTTTCTGCCTGTAGGTTTGAATAAGATCAGAGAGTCTGAGGGCTGTGCAGGGGACAGAGCGATAGGCGTCTTTTATTGTTGTGTAGCACTGGTCCAGTGTGATTTTGTTTCTGGTGGGGCAGGTGACGTGCTGCCTGTATTTGGGCAGTTCTTGGGTGAGATTTTCTCTATTAAAGTCCCCTAGAACAATGAGTGGAGAGTTGGGATGTTCCAGTTCTACACTAGTTATCAGATCAGCCCGGAGAAGTAGTGCAGTGACGTGTGGTCAGGGGAGGCAGGTGAGGCAGAGCCTCCCCTGTCAATCTTGAAAAGAAAAAAGTTAACCATAAAATATAATAAATGTTAATATTTGTGGGCTGGTGTGTGTTGTAGGCCCTTTTGCCGTTCGAATCCGATGTTGAAAGATTTTTTTTTTCAATAAAGAATAGCAGAATTTTCGTATGTCCCGTTCAAATACATGGAGGAGATGCGCGATGAGGCAGCACTTTGCTGTGCCTCTCGGTGGATCGTGTAATCCTCACAAACTGTATGCGATGCAAATAGTGTGTCGCTGTCCCTCTATATATCGCAAATAAAATGCTTTCAAACACTCTGATTATATGCTCTGCCTTGCCATAATCTGGATGATGTATAAAATGTAGTTCTGTAACGTGTTTAGGCTCGCAGATTAACCATAAAGCCCAGTAAAAAAGTTATTTGGTGAGGCAAACAGTACGCCTGCCTCAAGGCAGAGGGCGCTAGTGAGCCTTTATTATTTCTAGTTAGAAATAAGCTCAATTGGAATAAATTTTAACCTCAAATTAAATATGGGTCACGTTTGTGTGAAGAATGCTGATATGAGATATAAAACATAACGCATTGTCTGTTAACAGTTTAACGGTTCATTTGTATTTGTAAATCTGACTGTAAAAGAGTCGGTGCCTTACCAGCTGTCAACCTCACCGCGGGTCACTGCTGTAGTGGTGTTTGGTTTTAAATAGACAGCAACCAGGATGAAGCTCAAATTTTGGGGGGGGAATAGAAAGGTTTGCAATTGATAAAAAGAGTGTCTAAGTCTGTGTTACATGTCCTCTGTAGCACTGTGACATCTGTGCACCAACCTTCATTTATGTAGAGACGGATTCCACCTCCTCTCGTTTTCCAGGACGGCTCCGTTACACGATCCGCTCTGTACACCTGGAAGCCCAGTACTTGTATTGTGCTTCCTGCTCTGGAGTTGCTGAGCCAAGTCTCCGTGAAGCATAAAGCAGCATAGAGTGAAAAGTCAGGGTTAGTCCTGTTGACGAGAAGGATTTCATCCATCTTGTTGACCAGGGAGTGGAGATTTGCTAGGTGGATAGACGGAAGTGAAGTCCGGGTCCCTCTCTTTTGCAGCCTGACTATGATGAATGAAAGCCTGACTATGAATGAAAACCCTTTTTTAAATTTTGACCACCATAAACCATACTATTGTTCTTTCCTCTGTTTATCAGAAGCAATGTGTTTATATAGCATGACTTAAACAAATGCATGAATATGGATGTGAATGTCAAACACAGCCACAGTCATTAAGAAATAAGCACACCTGTGCCTGAAAGCTAAACCTTGAGCTTATATCTACTGACCTCTAACTATAGATGTACCGTAAAATCCGGACTATTGAGCACACCTGACTATAAGCCGCACCCACTAAATAAAAAAAAAAAATGTGTACATGTATAGGCCGCACTTGTCTATAAGCCACAGGTGTCCACATTGTAACATGAGATACTGACACAGAAAGATGTTACACATTTTTTTTTTACTTTTAATTATATAAATGCTTTTTCCGAACAGTGCCTGTAACAGGGCTTGTTAACAAAATCGTCTCACCATCGATTCATTGATGCCAAGCTTACATGCAGCAGCTCTATTTCCTTCTTCGACAGCCAGATCGATCGCCTTTACCTTGAAAGCTGCATCATATGCATTTCTTCGTGCATTTTCTATGATGAGGGTGTGTGCATGAAGCGCAAAATGACTGATCTGAAGAATTTAGTGTGAGTGCATTTGATTTAATTCCAACAGTTTCATTGGTCCACTGTGACCTGTTCAGTAATTACATCATTTGATGTGATGAGGCTAAATGTATTGGGAGGCATGAAGCTGGTTAGCCCATAAAAATCCATAAATTAGCCGCATTATTGTTTAAGCGGCAAGGGTCAAAGCTTGTGAAAAAAAAGTAGCAGCTTATAGTCCAGATTTTACTGTATTGTTTTATACATACAACCATAATTATAGAATACATTACATTTTTATTAGAAGTTATGTCATGTTGTGAAATGTGAATTTCAAACTAAAACTTTAGGGTATATCCTGATATTTGAATGGCTAAGGGACAGACTAAAGTGTAATTCAGCATTTTCAGTTGAGCGCCTTTAGTTGAGGTCCTGTCAAACAGCACTTCAGTTAAATCATAAGTCATATTCTGTTATGTTTGCCACAAACCTATGGGAGTAGCCATAAATGCATGTGTAAAAAAAACGATTTGTGCATCTCATGAACGCCATAAATGCATGTTTGTCGATCTACAACTAAAATCCAGATTTACAAATGTGTAAAAGCAATCTGCATCTCATAATGACCAGAAATGTGTGTTCAGTAATCTAAAACCAATCACCTGGAGCACACGGATCACATTACGCACATATGCAAGGTTTTGAGAGTATTTTCTTGCTTTCAGATCCATAAATGTATGCTGCTCTTAAGGACAAGTGGAAACCTGAGACATTTGGCTTTTCAGGCTTTTTTCTAGAGAGATAAAATTACTCATCACCTCTTGATTGGATTTTGATTAAATACATTTTAACATGGAATATTCTGGTGTCGTGACATTTTCTCTCTCACAGAGAGAGAGTCTCAGATTTACTACATATACAGCACAGTACTTAACCTGCATTAGCACTTGGTTTGTTTACTTTGTCAAAAAGCGTCAGAACATATTTTACGGTTGTATACATGTGTGATGTGGTTTGTGTAGTGCCAAATAAAGTGCAGACTGTTGGTACTTAGACTTTTAGTCCTGCTTTTCCAATGTCAATACTGCAGTCACCCTGAATGTGTTGGAACCGGGATTTAATTCACTCCCATGCATGCAACAGAAATTTTAATATGTGTTTAATATATAAATTATTTGGGCGAGATGGTCTTTGCAGCCAACTTAATTGGAAAAGACTGTAAACAATCGTCTTATCAAGTAACTCTCACTATATTACTTCACTCCATTTCGTATTGATCCAAGTAATAGTAGATTGACCTCATACTGATTTGGAGTGACTCACTATATACGAACTGCCATTTGTGTGTGTGTGAGAATGTGTATGCTTCGGTTGGTGTCTTGTCTGGATGCCTGTGTGAGTCTTGATCAGTCCAATGGAAATCTATTTACCCTCCAGTGCTCTGAATTTCCCTTGTGACCGCAGTCATCTTACTCAGAAAATGACTGGGGGTGTGTGTGTGTTTGCGTTATCGCCTGTGACATCACCACTCTCATTTCCTCCCTTGTTATTGTTGAGCTTCTCTGGATGGAAAGACTAAATAATGAGAGAGTGGGAGCTGAGGGTCCATGTGTGAGTGATGTGTGTGAATGTTCATCATTTTAGATGAATTCTTGATTTGTAATTGTGCATCTGACACTAAAGGTCCCCTGCAGGCGCCTGTTGAAGAGACCTGCATCTCAGTACTGGTTGCCTTTAAGGTTTAAAATGAAAGGTATATAGTTGGCTTTGCTGGAAAAACCAGCAAGAGGAAGCTTGATTTTGAAAGTCACTGTTACTACAGTCTGCAATTGGTTCCTTGGTCAAAGACCTGCCATAGTAGCACTGACCTATACAAGAGTTATACCTTTTATAAACACGTACAGTATGCCTGAATAAAATAGCATATCCATTTGTTAGGCGGCCTTTTTGTGTGATTTCTTATTGTTACTGGTCATTGGAAACCTTCAACAATCTAGTAGATAAAAACATTTAGTGACTTTGTACACTAAAAAAGAATTAGAAGCATAAGAAAGATGTGTGGGCAAAGCTTTTAGCACCAGATAAAATATCTTTATTCATAACAGAGAGACAGTAAACGAAACATCTGCTGTGTCCAATGAAACATTGTTGGTCGAATGTTTGATGGTAGCTCAGGCCAAAGCAAAAGTGTGGGAGAGGCTGCAGCATCTGGTGTTTTGTACAGACTTAAGCCATTTAAAAAGCCTAAAGCCAAATTATGACCAAGTTTGTGAGCGAGCATGTGGGTGTGTGTTTTTATTTGTGTATGCGTTTTGGTCAGTTCAGAAGGACTTAAAGTGAATGGATTTCACTTGGCTGTTGCACACCAGGCCATTTCTCAGTTTTAGCCAGAGGCTGTTGTCTGTATACACTACACTCTGTTGCAACCTCTCCATTGTTTAAGCCCCTGTGAAAACCACAATACATCTTCTTTTTTTTTCTTGCCATTAGGTTAAGAAACGGTGAAAGAATAGTCATTCAAAATACTGCAGTATTGAAGAATTGTTTGTAGCGGTAGCTCGGTGGAAACGCAGAATGATGAGATGACTGCATGGCTCCACTAAATATCTACTGCTTGTTTGTCTGCACCGAGTTTGGCAGTCAGGCATGCTGGATGATTCACACTATTTAGAACTGAGCCAGAAGCTACTTTATTAGTCCAGTGAGATGTTAACACATTTTCATTTGAAGTGACTAAATCTTAAGTTCTGTTACACTGACGGCAGATCCACCTGCACGTCTGTGTGTTTATGTCTGAATCCAAAATGTAAAAGATTCAGTATTAAATTTTTTACTTTGTCAATGTTTGGATGTCATCCTGATCTTATTCCTCCTTGTTTCTGATCAGTCCTTTCTGCCTTTGTGCTCAGATCTTCACACATGTATAACTGGCTGGAGTATGAACTGGAACTGAGTTTTGATACCAGTTTATTGGGCTGGAGAGATTTTAACAGGTTTTCATGTGAATGGCCTGTAAACACCAGCTGTTCAGTAAAACCGCTGTCATTTGGTCCAAATCATGCTGAGACAAAATGGATTCTTCAGTCCATTTAATTGTAGGCGACCTAACCATGTTGGACACAGGGCTTAAACGGACTAATTGAGCATTAAAATAAACATTTTAAGTGCTCATTTGGCTGTTATGCTCAGAAATCTGCCAACAGCTCTTCTCTGACGTGTTACAGCTACAGTGGTTCCTGTCAAATATAGAAAATGGCTGCATTAAAATGCTAGAGAACTATGTGGAAATGACCATTGATTTGTACGGTATTAAAATCACTTGTGAGATGCAAATATAGGAGCCACTTGTCATGTCTGGAGATAAACAGTTGTGTAGCCTTCACAGTTTGAAGTAATGTGACATATAAAAAGAAGCAAATTGAGTCAGAGATTTATTTTAGATTTGCAGAATTATTCACAAAAACAAAGCACAGGGAAGAGATGACATCATTTTGAGGATGAGTCACTGCTCTTGAACTTAAACACTTTTTAAAATGACTTTTAAAATAATGCAGCTGTGTTGTCTCCTTTGAGATGAAGTCAATGACCGAAAGAGAGAAAGTAGTTTGATAGTTTTTAGTTTGAGTCCAGATTTTTGGGACTCGTGCATTGACTTGGACTTGAGCACTGATGACTTGGACTCTAGCACTGACTGTATTCGGATTCAGAAGTTGGAGATGAGGACCCTCACTTTTTTTTTTTTTTTTTTTACAGGCCCTAATATTTTTTATTGATATGAAAACCTGTTCACCTGCAGCACGTACACACTCTGCATTTCTATAAATGACTCGTGTAATGGGGACTCTACTCATGCTTGACTTGGACTCGATTATTCTTTGGTGACTCAAGACTCAACTTGGACTCACACACTGATTCCTAAAAGTGTGATTTCAGTTGGACTTAAAATTTTGTCTGACCGATACAATGGACTCTATAGTAATATACTATATTATATAGAGTATATATATTACTGTGAATTCATTTTTAGAACTCTTTATTCTATCTTTTGTTTTTCACTCGTTTGCCTTCTTTATCCAGTGAGAAGAGTTTTTTTTTGGTTCATCCTAATTTGCATTAACAAGGCCTTAAATGTAACCTGATGAAACTTGGAGACACCCTGCTAGTTTGAGCATATACAGTAGTTTGATTGCCAAGCCAGGCTGAAGTACAAAAGAAAGAAATCCAGCCAATTAAATTTTATACCCAAGGCAGATGCTGTTCATGATGTGGACTCACAATAAATGTGCCTATCTAATATTAAAAGTCACAAACGCAAGATAAACATTTATTTATCAGCTGTGTGATTTCTGGCAGGACAGTTATTTGTGTTTATTTGTTGAAGCTGTGTTGAGGAAAAAAAACTCCCTCGTCTGATCCACATCTGATCAAAACACAGAATATGACACTCTGCAACTCTACACACACACACACACACACACACACACACACTGCATTAGTTAGCTGCATTCATCTATGTTTAGCTGCTGGAGCTGCCTAGCTGTCCCAAAGCTGTCACCATATTACAAGCTACCGCTGAGAGCTCTCTTACACACACACACACACACACACACACACACACACACACACACACACACACACACACACACACACATTCTCACACAGACAACATACACACACACCATCCCGTCCTCAGTGTGAATGCAGGTAACAGTTACTCTTTGTAGGGGGTTTGAATGACTGCTATAAAGTTACCCTGAAATACACTTTCTCACACACACACACACACACACACACACACACACTTGGTTTTGTAGCTTTCTCCCTGTTCTAATTGCTGCAATGTGACACTGCTCCCCACATCATGAGAAGAATGAGGGAGAGACTCGCATAGAGACCGGATGAGGTGAAAGATGGGGCGGTAAGCAGAGACAAAGTTGGCATTTGACCTACATCCACTGTTTATATCCATGTCTCTGTGGGTCAGTCTAAACATGGTGTTAAATTGAATCAGCTAATTTTGTCATCTGAAAATCGGTTAATGAACAGACTATATGCAACTTTCACATTGAGCATTGTCTTCATTTCCTTCACAGACCTTAAACATAACTTCTGAGTTTCCTCCCTGTTTTTTGTCCATCTTGTAGTCACCAAACAAAAGCAAACAGTGTCTGACATCACTGCTTATTAAGTAACTCATATTTACCCTGTGTGTGTGGGAAATGTAGACATTATACAAGTAACTGCTCACTACAGAGCATGCAACACAGTATCTTTTATACAGTCATAGTGAGTGAGTAAACAAAGGAGTGATTTCATTATTATTTACACCAATCCATGCATTTGTTTTGTTCAAAATGGACAAAATATAAACGTGTGGTACTGATGTGAACTGCTTGATTTTAGTGAGTTTTAGAAAATGTACTATTAAGTACTTTTTATGTACTTTTAAAGTGTTGAACTGAATTTAGGGGGTTTGAACCTCTCTTCACGGCTTTATTACTTAAAGTACAGTGATAAATAGTGTTCGACCAGGTGCAAGAACTACTACCAAGGATACTACTAGCACAATTTCATTTTACAACAGTTGCTCTTGTGTTTTTTCCACAGGTATGCAACAAAATGTATTCGTTCATTTTGCTCTCTCTCTCTCTCTTTCTCTCGTGTATTGTTCCAGGTTTTCCAGATTGCCTATGTGATCATAAAGGCAGCCACCTCACCTCGCCCAGGTAAGTATTCTACGGTGTAATGTGTTTAGACAGCCACACAGTTTCAAGTGTTAACATTACTGTGTTGATTATACAATGAAACAATGACAGTGCAAGCTCCAGACATTATTCCGCCTTTGTCTTATGTAGAGTTAAATGTAGTAATTACAGCTTTTTGAGCACATGGTCCTCCTACAGAGAAGCCACAGTTCATTTGAAAGATTAGTGAGATCATTTCAAAGTTTGAAAGACTTGACAGATTTGTTCATATATGCACAAAGCAGTCATTACACGAAAAGCATTAAACTGAGTGATGATTGGCAGACAACACTAAAAATAACAGGCAACCACTTGAGGGTTCATTTTTTGCTTAACAAAATGACTGACAGCCGTGTGCTTCCACCCCTGACTTTGGCCTCCTCTGAATGACAACACCTTTTCACACTGAGACATGTTTTGGAGCAAAGCTCATCTAAAAATGTTAGAAAACACACACTGTAGCTTTAATGTTGCAGATCTTTACTGATGCATAGTGTGTCTTAGTGCCCGTGGCAGTTCATATGTAGTTTGTTTAGTGCTGTACTTTGCTTAATATTTCTATTAACTGGGATCCTTTCACATTACATTCAGTCATCTCAGAAGAAGGAATATTATTGTTTGATCCAAGCTATTGAGAAATATTCCATTGAATGTTCTATGTATTTTAAGAAGGTTGACCTTAACACAGCCTTGGATGCCCATCGTTATTTTTATTGATCTTTTCTCCTGTCCACATCACAAGTTTGAAGCATTTTTGCCATTATTTTCTTCATCAGTAATTTGCCCACAGGTAACTGGATCTTGGAGCGTTCAACAGACGGCGTGACCTTTGAACCCTGGCAGTACTACGCCATCACGGAAACAGAGTGCCTGACTCGGTTCAACATTACATCACGCAGAGGACCTCCATCTTACACCAGGGATGACGAAGTTATCTGCACACCTTTTTATTCAAAGATTACCCCTTTCGAGGATGGAGAGGTAACAGCTGGAAGTGGTTACAGTGCCACTGTAAATTAAGCGAATTTGAGTTGATCACATCCAAAGCCATTGAACAGTACTCTCCACTTAAGCCTTTTTCAGACATTGGATGCATAATATTGCTGGCTTCACCAGCATGTTAAAGCAACGGCTTTCTGCAGTTCAGTCACAGGGTTAATGTTTCTCACAGCTGCATTCATACATGACCACAACTGTGATGGGGTCTCTTTGCCCATTTTTGGATTAGACCTAGTAGGAGGACTGAAGTGTTACCAATATGGCGACAGCCAGAAAGGTTTGTCCACCTTTTATATATAGTCAGTGGTTTTAACCCCAGCTAAAAGATAGATCAAGGTGAAATGAAGTATAAAATCTTCATAGAATCCATTAAAGCACAGAGCAAAGTAAATAAAAATATATGAGCTCTTTGTAAAACAACAGTCTAGTGTAAACTGAGCAAAACACAGAGTGGAGACAGAGGTGCTAGATAGTTGGTTTTGAAAATATTTAGATCAGAGCTGATTTTCTAAATATTTTTGCACAACTGTTAACATAGTGTTAACCACTAATAGGAAAAGTCTAGACATACAGTATACTGAAAGCACATATATGTGCACACCGCTGATGACTGATCAGCTGTGCATGTGGTTAATGACATTAATGAAAAGGGCCGTGCAGTAGAACACACACACACACACACACACACACAGTACAGAACAAACTGATCACACATCAGCATCTCCCACACAGGCCTCTAATTGTAGATGCCTGTCTGAATATGTGCACACATTTACATGAGTAGTGGTGTGTGTGCTTGCACATGCCTGCATGTGTGAGTTCAGTGTGTGTTGTCTTGTGTGTTTTGTACTGTATGTGTCTGTGTCTTGCGGGGGAGCCTTAGAGGGGGTGCGAGCTGGGAGATGTCAAGAGCTGCAAGTGATGACAGAGGTGTCTGAATGTGTGTATATATTGTGTGTGTGGGTCTTTGTGTGTCTTTGTGAGTGTGTGTGTGTGTGTGTGGTTGACAGCTCCCTAGCCGTCTGATCACAGTGAAACCATAATGAATCGTAGGCGATGTGTCACAGCACCGCGCACACGTTCACAATGTCATCTCACACACACACGTGCACTCACATACACAACCATCTCCTTAGCTGCTTCCAAGTGTGCAGCTTGCACCCATCAAGTGTTCCCCCTTGATGCACACACACAGAACACACGTGGTCAGCCCACTCTCTAAGACTTTTTTTTTGCAGATGCCAAATGTTGCCCTTGGCCACATTAGTGAGACGGGCAGATGGACAGTCAGCCAGACAGGCAGACAGAGCCTCACACTCCTTATTATGTGGCTGCTTGTTGACCATTGGTGATACAGAATATAAATTCAGTGTTAGTCTTCTTCTGTAGCGATTTAAAAGTAGACCATGTTATGAGCTGTCCTGATGCAGAAAAGCCTCATTTTGCATCTTGAAATGTTCCTTGTCAGTTGTTGTCAAAACACCTCTATGTCCCGTAGTGTCAGTGCCGCTAATTTAACTGCATTTGCAGCAGCACTGTAGCTGTTTTCAAAGTTGTGTAGTGTGCAGACAGGGCGTATATTTGATCACTGCCAGGGCCAATTAGTGTACAGAAAAAACATTGTAATTATTACTCAGCTAGGGGTTGGAAAAGTGCACGCACATGTGCTCTGGACAGGAATAACTTCACAGACCAAACACTATTGGCAGACAGAAATACCAGTATTGGATGATTCTGCAAGACCCTTGATTATGTTCAGTGTAAGAATGTTTTACATTCTTGCTTTATTCAGTCTCTGTACATTTGCCAGATCTTGTGGTTCCAGTGTGGTTAGGTGTTAGGTAACCAAATCACTGGGTTAACATTAGAGGAAGATTGTGGGATGTTGCGGTCAATAAAATGGTGAATGTTAACTACAGGTCAGTCACAGGCAGTGATGTGCGGTCAAAGAAAAAATAGTTAACCATAAAATATAATAAATGTTAATATTTGTCGGCTGGTGTGTGTTGTAGGCCCTTTTGCCGTTTGAATTCGATGTTGAAGGAAATTTTTTCAATAAAGAATAGGAGAATTCCCGTATGTCCCGTTCAAATACATGGAGGAGATGCGCGATGAGGCAGCACTTTGCTGTGCCTCTCGGTGGATCGCGATATATAGTTTCCATGCTAGGCTATTAGCACCAAATTGTTTTCCAGCCAATTTAAGATCAGTACTTTTTTAAATCAGCGGGTACATTTGAAGCACTTTTTGAGCTTGGTTAATGTTGTTATCTTAAACATGTCTCAGTACAAGTACTGAAAACACTGTACTGTATTTCAGTTTATAATTTAAGAGCAAATGTGCCACAAACACTGCTTCCTGTTAAAAAGGGTTGTTGTTACTCATCCTCCTCCACCTTCCGATCTGTTTACATTTGTTTTCTTCTCTTTAGTTTAACAAAAAGAGGCTTCTCACTCTTTACACCATCTGCCACTGCAAGAAACTAAAAGCTCCTTTAATGTTTGTCTCAGCTCAGCATCTTTGTTTATTTGCTGATGTTACATGCCAGTATTCATCTGTCTCTCTGGGTATAGATCCACATGTCTCTGATTAATGGTCGTCCCAGTGCAGATGACCCCTCCCCGACCCTG
>NW_018127943.1:2065825-2073851 GCF_001952655.1 Monopterus albus | reverse complement strand
CTGAACTTTACCTCTGCCCGCTACATCAGGTTGTCGTTGCAGCGAATCAGAACGATGAATGCTGAGCTCATGACTCTGACAGAAGATACAGATCCATCTGTGACAAGACGGGTGAGGCTCAACACACAAACACAACTTTTCTTTTCCTTCATTATTATTATTATTTTTTTTTTTAGGAAACTTTAAATATCTTCAAGGAAAGTTATAAAAATTAGACTCTCATTAGTATTGTTTTAAATGAAGGTGTGGGTTAGGATGTAGCATCTCATAAGTGCTATTTAGTGGGTCAGCCCTTACAGTTCTCAGTCACACCTTAGGTTTTAATACTGGATATCCACAGTGAGAAATATCTGAAACAATGGCTTTTTGACAATGAAATACCAAATTCATCCAAAGGTAAGACACTAATATGTTTGATTTGATAAAATCCAAGCACACTAACTCAAGACTTACTAAAGCTGCTTAAATCTGGGATATAAATGATTTTTTAAAATCATTTTTAATTTGCCATCATTTATTGGTTATTTAAGAAATATTTTTATTCCAACAATGATCTTTCATTTAACCTAGGGTTATAGTGTTGACTGTTCCGCTGTATTCCTTTCTAAGAATAATCATTCCTCCACAGGACCGACATTGTTTTCACAGCAAAGAAAATAAAAATAATAAAAGATGGCAGGTTCTTTATTGTAACTATAACATTTCTTTCTGAGTCACAGTATTTTGCTGTTACCTTAGCAAACCAAAACCTTGCAGCTTCTTTCACTTAGATTGACGTGTAAAATACTTATTATTGTTCAGTCATCACCATATGTGGAGTTAAAGTTATTTTTATTAGTTCAGGATATCCTTTTTTCAAGTGTAAGCGAGGGGGTTCTTGCTCTCATACTGCTTCTTAATTGCTAATATGCTCATTAAAGCTGTAGTACTCATTATAACATGCTCCAGCACTTGCTCTCTCTCTCTTTCTCCCCGTCTTTAGTACTACTATTCCATTAAGGACATCTCAGTTGGAGGGATGTGCATCTGCTACGGCCACGCCAAAGCCTGTCCACTCAACACTGTTACAAAGGTAACATGCTTACAGTAGCTCTCAGTTTCTCTCTCTCGGTGCAGTGAACAATGCCAACAAGGTAATGGAGCTCCTCCATACTACCAAACAGGAGCAAAGAGTGCCCTCAGGCACCGGCTTTTTATTTACCGCCTTACATCAGACTTTCTGTGTGTGTGGGAGTGTGTGTCTCTGGCCGTCTGCGGGGGACACAGGTGACACAGTGAAGAGTTGCCTCCTATGTCACTTCAAACACATAGGAGTGTTTGATCCCAGACACCTGATCTTTCTCGCACACACACAGAGTCTTGTGTCCTTTACATGTCCTGAGGCTGAACCATGAAGTCCGACTCAGATGTGGCACTGGTATCTGGTCTCTTGGTGATGATGTCATTGACAATAAGTGATGTCACTGATGTATAAAGATCTCTAGTTTCTTCTCTATTCTCCAGTCACTACAGGCGATATCGAAGAGGCATTTTACACTGACTGAGAAAAAGCACAGCAAATATCTTTGACCATTGTTTTTGGTCTGATATAGTCACTGGGACCAGTCACATACTAACTGCTTATATTTTATATTTCAGCATTTTCCAACATACATTGGTTTCCTTAGTGTAAAATATTGGTAGGAAATATCCGCTGAGAATTTGCTCATAGTATATTACACTGAACATTTCTTCCATTTAATTTGATGTAGAAATTATGCCACTGTTGTGTGGTATTGCTTTAAAAAGGTTTTCTAGGTTGGTTTGATCACATGCTCAAACATCCAGGAGTTGGTTGTCATGTAAATCATATATGAACAAACTAGAGTTTTAGATTCAAGGTCAAGTATTCCAAGACCTGCGACAAAGGTCCGCGGCTGGACCTTTGTCGCTCCTGCTATCGGTTTCTCCTACTATCTCTCCTCTTTCCTGTCCACCTCTCTGAGAGTTACTATAAATAAAGGCTAAAACGCACCCCCCCAAAAAATGACTTAAAAATAATTTAAAGATCAGTGGACAGTTAAAGTGCATCTATTAGATTAATGTGTTTTAAACTTACAATAATGAATTTTTAATCCCTTTTCTATATAATTCACCAGGCCTACATGTGAACCTCATTCAGTGGCATTATATTTTTTTAAGAGATTATATCTAGTGCTCTGTTCCAACAATTCATTTAGCTTTTTATTTTGGTGTAAGTTCATCCATCCATGCAGTCCTGGGCAGACGTTCAGAAAGCAGAAAAGGTGGAGACCTACGAGATGATTTGCTGCTGATCGTCTACAGAGTGTTTGTTCGGATGCATGCTCAGCACAAAGGCAGCCTGGGGCCAGAGTTTGTAACATTGTGTCTCAGATAAAAGAGGCAATTTCAGTCATACCAACAAATCCAAACTTGTCTCTCGCTCAACTATTGTACTGCTCTCCTCAGTTAAACCTGGCACACACTCCACATCAACCAATTTACGGAGTTCTAAATTGAATTACTGAACCTTGAAGCTGGCAAATTTCCTGCTAACCTCTGTTTTGTGTTTAGTTCTGAAATTTTTTTGTCTCCTTGGAGAGCAATAGTGACCCCATTTGCTACCAACTGACAATGTGGAAAGTAAAGCTTTTTTCATTGCAGTTACAGTAGCTATAATATGAACACACGGTTGTTTGATAGGTTTTTAGTAGTGAGCTGTTGGCAGCCCTCCATTTTTACATTCAGGTGAATATTGTGATGTCAAGAAAATGTACTCACTCAGCCTCCCACAAGCACACTAACAACATCCAGTGGTGTAGTCGTGTGCCCCAGGTGTGGTCAGCATCTCTGTTACCGTAGGTGTAAGTACACATGTAAGGCCACAAGCTCAGAACCAGAAAAAGCAAAACTATATATTTCAGCTTGGTGATAAGTTGCTCTCTAATCCTGATGGCTATGGTGCTTTAATTATATCAGGAAGCTTTTCTGTTTTTTACTATGTTAGAATACAGGTTTGCAACCTGCACTTGGCCTGTAATCTAAGAAACTAGCATGTAGTTGAGAATGCAGTGCAAGCTCCTGAATGCATGTGGAATTGATCTAAATTAGTGTCAAGTCTGAGCCTGGCATTTGGTTATTTTTCTTTTACCAGGAACTTGATAGATTGTGCAGAAAAAAGTGGCTACACTGGGATTTAAATTCACTGATGACTCACATGGTTACTATGCTTAACACTCTTTGAAATCAGTTTCCAACTATCAGGAGATCTTTTTGCTCGTGTCTATTTAATTGACTGTCATTTTGACAGTTAATGCGTATCTTTTTGTATTTGCTGGTGAATGTGTGTGTGTAGAAGTTCACCTGTGAATGTCAACACAACACATGTGGGGAGAGCTGTGATCGCTGTTGCCCTGGTTACCACCAGCAGCCCTGGATGGCAGGAACTTTCCTCACTCGACATGTCTGCGAAGGTAAGATAAACTCATTACATGTCTAAATTATGCACAGCTACGCACAGGCAAACAGCGGCCCATCCACAACACAACATACTTATCCAGAAAACCGGAGGTTCCTTATCAAACTTTCACTGTTTGGAAGTGTTCTTGCAGAGTTCTTATGGTACTATAGGAGCCTGTGTTTACTGTAATGTAGCTGGCCACCCACACACCACATGTCAGTTTGGTAATATGCCTGTAGTAATACTACAGCACACCCACAACCTATAGGAAAACAGGCTTTACAGAACTGAACTGTGATGCAGCACACCTACAGTCATGGTCAAATAATTATGTCCAGTCCATTCTGTGTGGAATGTATCAGTTTTTTTTTTTTTTTGCTCCTTTTTGTTGTTCCACTGCAAGAAAAAAAGAAATGAACATGAGAACACCAAAGACTTTTGTGATTGCAACAATTTTCTGGGAGAAGTGGTGCGTTATCTAACAGAAATACAGAGGTGCCGGTTTTTTTGGCCATGACTGTACATTTACTTGTGTCTTGGATAAAAGACTGTGAAGCCATCAGAAGTCACTTTTGCATCCATTAATCTTCTTCAGCTACATAGCAGAAGAGCAGTGAGCGTAAGGGCTTCCACCTGTCATTGTAAAACTAGAGTTACAACATATCTTCATTTTATTTTACTCAGGCTATACCTTCTAAATCCTTGTTCTGCCTTGACAGCAACACAGCATGACTAAAACTTGATTTATGCTGCTGTGCTGAATCTATGCTGTAGGTATAACGTAGGTAATATGTAGCCTCATACCCTACGCCGTGGCCTGACGTGCACCTCTCCAGAAATGTAACTACATGTTGTGGTAACACAGACTGCAACAACTGTGATTGGTTGCATGGCATTTACTCGCTCATTTCTCTTAGCGGCCGGACAAGCACGGAGAATTTCCTCCGATGTCTGCTCTCTTATTTGCTCCTAGTTTTAACTACCACATGACCTGGTCAGTTTCAGTCACCATTGTTAGTAAATGGTGAAGAAGCGTAACACAGTGGTATAGAAACCCCATCGCCAGCCGGCGTTAGCTGATGCTAGGGATGGACAAGCTAAGCAAAGGGAACTACTTTTCTTTCTGAATGCCCAGCAGATAACATTGTGTGAACCTAAGGTACTCTCTTCAAAACAGGACTGGATGTTTTCTAAACTCCTATATACAAGAAGTAAATGGGTTTAAAAAAGATTGTTCTCTCTGCTTTGTGCTCACTATGTGGGTGAAGAAGTCCTATCCAATACATTAGTACAGTAGCAACTCTTTGTGTGTTTGTCTTTAGAGTGTAACTGCCATGGAAAGACAGAGGAGTGCTACTTCAATCACACAGTAGCAGACTTATCCCTCAGCCTGGACATCCTCGGCAAATACAGAGGAGGTGGAGTTTGTATCGGTTGCCGTGAGAACACAGCTGGCATCAACTGTCAGAGCTGTGTTGCTGGATACTACAGGCCTGCTGAGGTACAGTGTGTAGCAGTATGTCTGCGTACATCTCTGTGCCTTATCAGAAGTGAAAGGTACTGTAACTGTGTTTAAAAATATCTGCCTTCTTCACCTGGCCAGGTGAGTGCTGAGGATGACAACCCCTGCACCCCCTGTTTGTGTGACCCACATGGTTCTGTCAGCCTATCGTGTGTCGCAGACTCAAGCCAAGCTACGCCCAGTATGCATATATACTTTATTTTTGTCTGTCCTTATCGCTTGAAATATAAATAATTTCAGCTCCTCAGTAGGCACACATACCAAAGTTTAGAATGAATGCATGCACAAGTTTCATATTTTAATTCATTTTAAAGTGGTACTTCAGTGCCTCCAACAGTTCAGTGATTCAGTCCAGATAGATTTCCTCTGGGGTTGGGGTTCAAGTTCACCAGCATGCACAGACACTTCTGTTACTGGAATCCGAACAGAACAACTATTTATATTGGAGATAAATTTTCTCCTCTTTGTGTTTCTACTGGCTTTATGTCTAGCAAGTGGAGCTGAAACAAAGGTGCAGCCAAACAGACAATCCTTCTATTTTACTTGCACTGTTTTGTTTGTTTGTTTGTTTGTTTGTTTGTATTAAATGTGCACGTGTGTTTGTTGTTGATTGACAGCCCAGCCACCAGGGTCATGTCAGTGTAAGAAGGGTTTCAGGGGACTGAGGTGTGACAGGTGAGGACATGCACACAATGCAGAAGGACAGAGACACATTGTGACAGATGAACAGAACCTTTCAGCTGTTGTCTGTTCCAATTAATGTTTGGACATTGTCAGAAAATTTCTATTCTTTAATAACATCTTTCACCTGCTTTAATCTCCAAAAGAACTGAAGTCATCAAGAAAAGACTTGTTATTCCAAAAAATCAGTTAAAATCACAACATGTGCATCAAAAGAAATGCAGTCAAACAGTCTAACCTGTATATCTGTCAATAAGGTGCTTCATCTTAATTTGTTGATCAGTTCTCTTGTGTTATCATTACTTTTTATTGCTATCATTGCTTGTTGTATTATCTTCTTCCCCACTGCAACGATTCACCTTCCCTGTGGGTATCATTCAGTAATCTAATCTAAAAGCTGATACTTCTGCTCCAGACCAGGCCAGTGATATAAACATTAAAGCTTTAAAGCTTAGCTTTACAATCACTACTTTAATTGACTTTCTTCAGCTCATTTTCTCTGTTAATTAGGAAGTTTTCTTTGTATATTTTCTCAGAGACTGTACATACACACACGGGCCACTTTATTAGCTACACCAGTACAGTTGTATGCACTTCAGTGCAACACCTCTGCCTTGACATCTGTGTTTATGAAGCTCAAAATGTTTGTTTTTGTTGAAATTGTCCTAAATGTAAAAATGAAAGTATATGTTCATTATTGAGGTCACAGTTAAAGGTGGTGTTGTACTGGATTTCACTATATTGAGAGGTGTCTCTATGTTTTAGTCCTCCCCAGCTACATACATGAGAAGTCAGAATATTAGGAACACCTCTGAAGTGTTGCCTTGAATTGCATACAATTGTACAGTTGTACTTTATAAATTGGCTGGTGAGTGCATGTGCAAGGTCAAGTCTGTTTGCTGCAAACTGAAGCTTCAGTGACAGTTTGACCAGGATGGAGAGGTTGTTAGTAGAACTGACTCTTATGGGACAGCCTCTCTATAATACTCCTCACCTTCATCTTTATTATTGCTAATAAACACACTTGTCTCCAGGTGCGCCGTCGGTTATATGGGCTACCCGTCCTGTCAGCGCTGTAACTGCAGTGTGGAAGGGAGCTCCAACACTGACCCGTGTATATCACCCTGCGTGTGCAAGGTACACACACACACACACACTTGCATGCAAATAATGACAAGTACTTTGCGCTAACCTTTCTAGCTCTGTCATCATTATCATCACCACATTAACACTGCAATAACATGCCTTGTGCTCATAACATCAGTCCAAGGGCAGCCTATGAAATTTGCTGCGTCTTGATTCTCCTCTCTGTCTCTTTCTTTGTCTTTCTGTTATGTAGGAAAATGTGGAGGGAAAAAACTGCGACCGCTGTAAACTTGGATTTTACAATCTCCAAGGTGACAGTCGACGTGGCTGTGAAAAGTGTTCCTGTATGGGCGTCGCAAGTCAGTGTTCTGCCTCCATCTGGACCTACCACAGCGTAGGCAGCTTCTCACACACACACACACACACCTACACTTCCTCTCATTTGTTCATTTGATTTTTACATATAATAATATTTCTTTTCGCATTCCATCACATTAATTTAAGCAGCTCTGTTCAGCCATGTTCACCTAATATTTTTTCTCCTGAATCACAGTACCAGACACTCAAACAAACAGAACTGCACACATTTTCTGGAGTTCTTACTGTTATGGCCTTGTCATCCCAACATTTAAAACAGAGAAACCTTAGAGCAGTTTTTTTTTTCATATTGCTGTAATTAGCAGAAAGTCT
Source organism: Monopterus albus (assembly GCF_001952655.1). Classification (NCBI taxonomy): domain Eukaryota; kingdom Metazoa; phylum Chordata; class Actinopteri; order Synbranchiformes; family Synbranchidae; genus Monopterus; species Monopterus albus. The sequence continues at coordinate 2,066,412 of NW_018127943.1, read as the reverse complement.
TGGTAGTTTTTAGGTCCAACTTTGGTGACAGTTTAGACTTTTTTTTTTTTTTTTTAGCTCTAATAGTGCTGAACTCTGAACGAAAGGACAGCCAGACAGCTGGAAACAGAAGAAGCTATTATGGCCTGTTATTGTTGTTGTGCTGCATCTACAGTTTTGCTTAACCTTGTTCTGCTGAAGTATACACCAGTCAGCTATTACATTATGACCACCTGCCTAAGACTTGTACACAGGAGTCAGTGTGGCAGTTTGTTGGCACTTGTCACTGTTGTTTTGATTACCCAAAATACTGCATGTTCTTTAGAAGATTAACTGTTCTTCCACACTAGTGCAGCAGTGTAATAAATATCCTTAAGGCACAGAACACATATGACCCAAGATGCACCCAAGATCAACATTGATACAATGAATGCAGCCCAAGCTTTAACAACAGGAAGCTTTAAGGGAATCTGGAAGTTGATAAAACTGAGTCCCTGTTCTATCAACGTGCAATAGTAAGTACAGTAGGATATCACTGGCCAACTAAAAATTTACCAGAGGAGATGTGGATGGAGCACAGTGGAGGTGTGAGAGAGGGGGAGACGAAT
>NW_018127943.1:2039188-2065781 GCF_001952655.1 Monopterus albus | reverse complement strand
TGGAGACGAGATGAGAGGCAAGAAAGGGGAGAGGTGAAAAGAGGAAAACAGTGTTTGACTGACAGGTGGGGTAGGGAAGGAGGGGAGAGGAGACGCTGACAGGATGACAGCTCTGATTTAGACACTGATAGTGTGTGCGCGCATAGATCTGTGTGTGTTCAAAAGGGGAAGCCAAGGTCAGGTTAATTGCAACGACAGATGTGTGTTTGGCTGACACACACACACACACAGTTCTTCATGAGTTGAGAAAAACTTTCTAGGTGTATTTGCAAGACTTCCTGGTTAACGTGGCAGATGTACAAAATCCTGGGTTTTTTCTTGATACTTGAGAATTTTCTTAATACAACCGCTCATTCAATTTGGCAGGACCTTAAAATAAGTTTAGGTTTCCCAAACAGATTCATCATAAATTGGCCCTTTTGGATAAGGATAATAATAAAGATAATCATCTTTGGCCAAGTATGTTGCACACAAGCAATTTGTTTCCGACACAGAACCAAGGCAGCCATCTGCGGCGCCAACTCAACCGATGGCTCTAACCATCGAGGGCAACTTGGGGGTTCAGTGTCTTGCCCAAGGACACTTCAACACGTGGACTGCAGGCACTGAGATTCAAACTTCCGACCCTCCGATTGGGAGGCAACTGCTCTACCCACTGAACCACAGTCGCCCTCACTGTATTTCAAGATAAACCATTGGGATCATTTGCTCAACAGTCTTCGGTCTTCTTTCGTAGAAGGCTGATTGTTAGGTTTGTTAAAGAGTTGGTGGGGGAGGTTTTTCCTTATGTGCACCAAGAGTCTAAGGTTAGAGGGTGTTTTATGCTGTAAAATCAATCAAATTTACTTGACTTAGAAAATACTGACCAGTGCAGTAAACTCAAAAGGGCCCAGTCATCACTCAGGTACTGGACACACAATGTGCACAAACAAATAGATAGAAAGAAGTTGGTTATACAGTGGAATACAAGGAGCTTAGGTGGTGCACGGACAAGAAAAAAGGGAGCAGCAAACCAACACTGTATGAGTAAAGCCTGTCAGATTATAAAGCCCATTTACATTGACTGTGACTTGCTTTAATATGTTTGCTGTCAGATGCTACTGATCTGCTGACAGTGAGCACAAGTCCGTTGCTTGGCAAGAAATAATCTGCTTTATCAAGTCAATAAAGTAAATCTTTTCACTTTTCTTCTTCTTCCTGAATGTTTGTAGGAGACCACGCTAACTGGCTGGCACCTGGTTGGAGATACAGGAGGGAGAGTGTGGTCTGTTCACAGACACACACCCCCATATCTGAGTGTCCGACACTCAGATGTTGTGAATGACCTTGGCTCCGCCTACTACTGGAATGCACCTGGACTATACCTGGGAAACAAGGTTAGATGAGGACACACACAGTCATATGCATTAATGCATACTGTTCATATACCATATCTGGTATAATGAAAGTACATAAGAAATGTCCTAATATCCCAGCCTTTTGTTATATAATATTAATTTTACCTAGCTAAAGCTTAATTTATACTTGTCCGCAACTACATGTAAGCATTGACTATATACAGTGAAGGGGTTTATGGCTAAATATAGGTTGCTGATGGTTGCAGGTGGTCCCACATGTACACCTACACATTGAGTTTTGGGAGGACCTGTGCGTCCTGCATGCCAGTTGGTTGATCCGGCTATGACCTAGATGTTGCTGCCTGCTATTGGTCTACTAGTGGGTACTAACATCTCCAGAAAAGTCAGATCAAATTGGCATCACTTGGCTAGACTGACCCCTTAATCTTATTGTAAGTGGTCACTTTCTCACCTGAAAAAATATCAGCACTTAAAAAAGTGGCATAATACCATAACAGCTCTGAGCCTGGCTCAAAATCTCTGCTGTTTCCGTTTCCTGACTTCTTCTTTTCTGTACTTTGCTGTTTGAGCGCCACCTAGTTAGAACGTTAACATTTACACAAGTGCAAATGCAGCAGTTGTGCAACTGTCTCTGAATGGCGGACACACATTATACTTTATGTTCCCATAAGTGCAATGACGCATAAGTCTAAAGCTGGGTTGAGACTGCAAAGATGGTGAGAAAGGAAACTCTGTTCTGAAGGTGCGGCATCAAATATCAGACTGGTCAAGGTTACAATAGTAACCCCGTTGTGCAGTTTTCTTCTGTGGTGTTCTAGTCTAATTACATGATACAAACACAAAGGTGAGCTGTAACCTAATGTGTGATCATTACATCTTAGGTTACTTCTGTTCGCATTGCAACATTTTCTACCATTTGCAGTCTAATGATAGCGCTAACAGGCAGATATCATCATCATTATGTCAGGTTTGAATACATAAACAGATTCCGTTTATGATCTAAAAAGATATCCCCTAGTGAGAATGTGTCCTGCTGGGATGTTCACCTCACCTCCAGCTCTCCTCCTCTGGATCGGCTTCTGCTAATGTCGAATCTTTGAATTTGCACCGGCCACGATTAGACGGTATCAGTCCAGCTGGCAAATAGCTGCAGTCCATGTTTTTGAAATCAAGTTGTTGCCCTCTGACAACAACAGACTGACTGTGATGTTTGTCTGGGTGTCATGGCTTGAAGGGATGAACCACTGAATTTCATTACTTGCATCCTGGAGACCTGGCTTGTCATCTCACTTCTTTGTCTGAATGTTTATCCCTCCCTCCCTCTAACCATCCCTCCATCCCTGCTTCTTTTCCTTGGTCTGCTCCTCCATCTCTCACTTGACCTCTCCAGGACGCCCATTTTTCACCTCCCTGTTCCTAAATCATCTTCTTCTACTTCCCCCAAGCTCTTCTCCCTCTCTCTTCCTGTATCTCTCTTGCTCGCTTTGTGTCTCTCAGGGTAAACAGTGTTTCGCCTGTTGAACTCGATAATCAACAGTTTTTCTGTCAGTGCACACAAACACACACACACACACACGCACACACAAACAGAAGCACATATTCTCTTTCAAACACATTCTTATACACACAAACACTTACACACACTCCCAGGCCTATATAAGTCAGATAATGATGTGTTTTGGAGGCATTGGGGACCGCGGAGTAGAACCAAATGCCTCCAAACATGGGAAACAAACAAATTGCCACTCTGTGCGTGAGTGCACGCATGTGCATGTGTGTCATTGCTAGGAGCACTGTATGAAAAAAGTGGTTCTTTGCTTCAGTCTTTGATTGTGTTACAGAGATAGATGCCATGTGACTTGACTGTGTGATCTGCTCATACACGCACTGTGCTCTGTCATGTTGGTGTATATCAGAAGTGACAGGCCAGCAGTGGATATGAATATGAATGTATGTGTGTGTCTTAATTCTCACACATGACCTCCTCCATCATTAATTCCAAGGTTGCTCATTGGCCTGATGGTGCGATCCGTGGATGCTCATTGGTCCAGAAGTGTTTTCTGCTGATACTCAGTGGGTATTTTAATGCCTGGGTAGGTTCAGGCACTTCTCATTCTCAAGGATAGTCATCGAAGTGTGCCCTGTTAGAGAAGAGAGAAGAGGTTTTGGTTTATTTGATACCCAAGTGCACATAAATGGGGCTCAGCGTGAAGAGCCAAATATAAACAACAATGTGTAAAACCTGTTTTTAAAAAGGTTTTGGTGATGCCTCTATAAGACAACTTTTGGAATTGTCTGACAAGATACAGGTCTGAGGATCTTGACTATTTAGAATTTTTTTTAATACTGCTCAATATTAAGTGTTAAATAGTGGCAAAGAATCTCAGCAGCATCATTTTACCCTTCATAAACTGTCAAATCCTAACCTTGTGTTCGTCTTGTACTTGGATTTACTAACTGATTCACAGTTAAGACACAATGAGAGCTTGAAAAAAACAAAACATGCTCATCATATGGGCATAGCTGGACAGAAAGCGAGGGAACACTGCGAGATTGAAGCGGGGAGATAAAGGGATGATGGATGAAAGTGGGGAGAGGAGAAACATCCTCTGCTGACACCTGAGGAAAAAAAGCTCAAAATATGCTGAAACTTAAACACACACCTCAGCTTGTGTTGGATTTCATTCCAACTCCCTCTTCACCTCAGCCATCTCCAGTTTTCTATAACCATTCTTCATTTTTTTGCCTTCCTCGTACACCATGTTGTCCTATAAAGAAGCAGTAATATAAAATAATAAACATTTACAGAGAAAACCTGCTACAAGTGCAAACCTGGGGCGGAAAAATAGCAAAAGCAGTTTAGAAAAATGCTCTGGTTAAAGAAGTTGGCACTTTCTGTGGTGATGAATTACAACTGTCTTAAAGTGTTTTGTAAAATACTTCTGTGGGGAGCACAAGCCTTTTAACAAGATGCTGAGCCGTGACTTAATGTACACAGTATGTGAGGAAAAGAAAACCATACGTTCAGTAGTTTGTGCAAAGGGCCACACCTAACCTGGTCCTGATTGCTTCAGATGGATTTCACCTCCTATTTCCTCACTTTCTTCTCTCCCTCCCCTTTCTTTTTTCACTTACATAGCTGAAAAAGCACCTTTACCTCAGTCACAGCGGATTTGTTCCAGTTTTCATCTACCAAATAATTTGGTGTTGCGTGTTGCTAGAAAGTGTGTACAGAGAGCTACACGGCAATCCCATGGCTCAGAGAAAAGAAAAACATCAGTACAGTGGGTTATCACTTGTAGCAATGCAACATAATACAATTCTGATACACGACATGCTTTTGGAGTTGACTTTCAAGAGTCTGTGAGCCGTGAGAGTGTGGAACAATAATTGATTGGTTCTGAGAGGCTGGAAGTAAATGAGTTAGCTGCTCATAGTCTCTAGGTGAGATGTGTATACTGAGTTACAGTATGTCTGAGTTTTCCTCTGCCACCAGCAGTGATCATTTTCATGTCATAGTCCAGCACACAACGTCTTCAAAATTCAGTTTGTTTCCTCCTCCCGCTTTTCAAGCTGTGTAGATATGTGTAAGATTACTGTAAATCATGTTTCTACCGCAGAACTTGGTATCATGCAGAAAAGTCTGATTGGAATACAATTTTATGGAATGAAACATTTATTATTTGAACCATACCTACAAAGAACTATGGGTTGTAGCCTTGAACCCAGATTGTTTAACTTAAAGCTGCAGTAAGTAACTTAAGGCAGCACTAGCATGAAACTCGGATCACTCTGCTCCGTTCATCGCTCCCTCTCCCTGTTCCACTCTGCTCTACTACGATCTGTTACACTCCGTCGCTCTGTGCCCAGGTATTTGTCATTATGAAATTACAAGAAATGAGAATGCAACAAAACCTGTTGATCAAGCAGAGGTGTCTATATTTTTCTCGTCCCCAGTTACATACATGAGGGTCAGAATATTAGGATCACCCTTAATATAATATAGTCCAGTACAACACCCCCTTTAATTATGACCTCACTAATAAACACGTAATTGAATTTAAGCATTTATGGCAATTTCACCAAACGCTGAATCATTTTCAGCTTCATAAACATAAATGTTAAGGCGGAAGCGTTGCATTGAAATGCATACAATTGTACAGGTGTACCTAATAAAGTGGCTGGTGAGTGAATATTATTGCTTCTAACTCGATGAGTGATCCAGGAGTCTGTGGGTAGCAAACACCCCTCTGCACCAGCAGCAAGTCAGGATGCACGGTTTGCCTCAAGGATATCATGCCCATCTTCCACCGACAGTCTGGATGCAGCACAACCAACAAAGGCACAAGAACCAAACAAGACAGCGCTTGGACAAGTCCCCAGAGCTGATACTGACAGACTGGGCTTGTGGTTTTGCTACTTTTTTTGACAAGCACTTTCTTTTCTCTTTCCCAACATACATCACTCACCCGCACTGAAGGTCAGGTCAGTTATATGTTGTTCAGCATTCCACTCACTATTGGGCCATCTGGAGCCAATCTAACCCTACTGCTAGGAACAACAATAGTCCGTGTGTGCGTCTGTCTGTCTGTATCTGGAAACTGTGAAAACTGCTGATACCAATTGTAAACAACCACAGGCATCAGACAGACAACCCAGGTGTGTGTGTTTATATTGCTGCATTTCTGTGTGTATGTCTTTGTTTTGTTGGGTATTTGTTCTGTGATCTTGTGTATGTCATCTGCAGGGAGTGTTTGTTTTGTTTTTTTTAAAGCTTTTTGACAATGTGGTTTTCATTTCCTGAAGGATGATTTCTTTTGTCCCCCCACACACCCTCTCTTTCTCTGTGCCCAGTCTCCTGAAGAGAGCGTTGGTTGCCACTGTCTGCTTTTGTACTCTAAAAATTGACAACAAACAGGCACACGAATGCAGATTGGCAAACATAGTGAAGAAGCTCCCCTGTTGTATGTACAAAAAAAGGTTGCATACTAAGTGCTCATTTCAATTTAAGTTTTTTTTTTTTGTTGCAAATAGAAGTATCACAGTAATGACAAGGTGTCTATTTATGCTTAAGTTCTCACTGCACATAAAACAGTAATGATGAGGGAAACAAATCAAAGATACTGTTGTGATCTTCATTCGTTGAGTGAGTTGGCCCTTTTGTCATGGAAATCTTCATGTTTCAGGAGTTATTTATAAATCATTTGGCAAGAATGAACTTTGAACTCCACATGGACAAGAAGGTCCATGTAATGTGATTGAAAACAGCTACTAAATGGACCTTGAGGTGAGATTGTTCTGTCAGCGTTGGTTGTTTTATGGGTGACGTGTTGGAGTCACTGCTGTGCCTCTGTGTTCAGAGATGTCAACCAAGGTCTGCATTCACAGACGTTATGTGAGTGTATATATACAGGACTGTAGTTCTACATATGGATCAGAATTGGCTTTATTCTGGCCAATCCTGTGAAAAATGCCCGGATTGGCTTCGTTGCTAACACTTTGTATCGGTAACGCCTTTTATCACTTTTGTTTATTTACATGTAAAAGCAGGCTGTGTCAGAAAACAGAGCAAAAATCAGAACTTTTTAGAGTAACACCAGTGTTATAATCCACATCAGCAGGATGGGCTAGCACTCATTAAAATGCTTTGATGGGGTTATTTAAAGCTTTGGATATTACGTCAGGGTTCTGGTGGGAGAGCTGGAAGAGGATGCGGCTGACGGTGACTCATTTTCACACCTTTTCTTGCTCCGTGCCAAACCCACTCTTTAGCACAGGCAGCAATTAAAATCTTTACTCCTCTCTTTTCCTCCTTTCTTTATTCAAATTTGTTTTGTGTCTTGTTGCATCCTGTCCCATGTTTTGTTTTTCTCTGCTCAGTTCTCTCTTAGTTTCTTAGTTTCTCCTCTTCCGTGTCCACTTTCTTTCACCATGACTTATGAACAGTATGAACTTCACCAAAACGTTCCTCAGTATTCTGTCAGTCATAGTTTTAAGGAATTTGAAGTTGCACATTTGCATTGCAGTATGAAAAATGTAAATGCAGCACTGCACAGTTTCCCCATCTCAGCAACCTATTGTTTACTTTTTCCTCAGTAAATATACAGTACCCCTTGTGATGAGATTATTCTGCCGCCACATACTAAGCTGAAGGATTTGTACAAACTGATACAGTCGTGTCAAACAAAGGTTTGTGACAAAAGGTTCACTGTAATGAATATTGTCACCTTCTTAATTAGGGTTTTAACAACAAGGATTACATATTGCTCTTCTTATTCTGGCCACTGAGAAAGTTACATGTAGGCTGTTGAGCTCTCGTGAGGATCTGGGTGTGTTTCTGTGTACTTGAATGTTTATTGTTCCTTCATTTCCACTCCCGATAACTCCCTCCTCCCTCTCCATGATTTCCTTCTCCCGCTGTGCTATTTTGTTGGTCTTTTCTCTTTCCTGTGTTTCATTTCTTTTATTTCCTCTCTGCAGGATATAGGAATAGGTCGTCACGTTGCCATGACAAAAGCTTATTGTCCAGCTTGAGTGGATGGTGTCAAAGAAATGGTTTTTGAGAAATGTCTAATTTCAAAGGAGGTAAATTGTAAAATCCAGGTATGCTAAGTGGATGGAGAAGTACACAAAGACGTACACTGCAAAGAGAATACACAGAAACTTTATCTTGATCTGACTACAAATGTAAATGTATAAAACATGCATATATCTTTGCATAACATGAACTTCTGTGAAATGGTTCTTTCTGGGTTTTGTCCTGCATCACCTCCAATATGAGGCCAGGGACCCCTTTAAGGGGACACGGCAGATGTGAGCGGTCATGAGAACAAAACATTTTATTTTTCTGTTTTGAAATTTACTCTTCATGCTATATTTACCTCTTCGGATATATAAATAGATCATCTGGGAGGGAAATCAGTCTTTGGATAAACTGCTCACAGACTCAAACCTAAGACAAGCAGGCCTTGCTTTATTTTAACAAGTCATAAGCTAAAACATGTTGAAGGAAATCTACCACTATAAACTACATCCAAATCAAAATTCATTTAATATTCCATGTCTTTTTAACGCTATAACCAACAGCTTAACAAATCCGCTGTACACCCAGCTACACCAAATGGCTGGTGAATACAGTGGAGCATTTAACAGCAAAAGCACTGTTTCTTGTCCTGCAGGAGTGAGTATTGGACAGGTCCCAGAAACATAGCTCCAATCTTGCTCTGTGTGAAATGGACATGATAAAAAGACAACTGTTTGCTAAAGCATGTATCTTATCAGTAATATGTTTGATTTTGCATGGGACAGGTATTGGACAGGTCCCAGAAACATAGCGAGTCTTGCTCTGTGTGAAATGGACATGGTAAAAAGGCAACTGTTTGCTAGAGCTTGCATCTTATCGGTAATATGTTTGATTTTGCATGGGACAGCAAAACTAGCTGTGGCTAAAAATCCGCTAAGCCTGGTTTATGCAAGTTTTAATTTGAAGTCGACATACATGCATTAATACTTACAGTTTCTGTAATACAGATTAATATTTCTAAAACATTGTTCAGTAAGATGGGTGCATTATGTTCAACCTAATCATATGTGGTCCATATGAGTCCATCATCACAATTTGTCAGATTATGAGCGATGTGGGATCTCTCACAGATGCTGCTGCTCTGTAACTCTTTGTAAAACACCTTCTGTGTGTGTTTGTTTTTTTTTTTTTTAGTCATGCATTGTCGCAGTGGACCAAACTTTTTTTTTTCTTTTTTATATATAAGAGACTTTAGTATTAACTTTGCATTTATATTTGAGCGCAGATGAGTTAATGGCGAAGAGGGTCACGCAGCACAACTGTGATGTGTGCACTTCTGGAATCCAAATCAGTAGATAGTTAGATTGGAATAAAGTGGTATTAGTCAATAAAATGTCAATCCAAGTACACCCCCATGCCTGTTGGTGTGTACAGTGTGTGTGTATTTTCAGTCAACTGTGAAATGGGTGATTCTTCCTTCCAGTTTAAGAACTGAGAGTAATGATGCAGAATGGAAGAGGTTTATAGAGGCATTAAGCCCACCTCTTACTCTGTCTCTAACGTGCTCTATCTTTCTGTCTTGAGCTCTATTTCTTTGTCTCTCTCCCCCGCTTCCTCAGTGTCCCCCTCTCTCTGTTTTTATGGTGGCATTATTATCTCGCGCTCCCACCCATTACTGTTTAGGTTGGAGCAGAATAATAAATTTCCGGATCATGCTGACGCAGCGTTTCTCCAGCTAAAGCTCATTCTGTGGACTCGACAGAAACACTGCACCAAAAGACAAGACAACAAAGATTGTAGTTTATTCGTTCTCTTTACGCTTAAAAACAAATTTATAATAATGTGTTGGGGGAAAAAAACTACCAGTATTCCTGTAGAAGCAGTAGCTGTAGTGACTTTGTTGTGTTGCTAGTGATGTAATAGTGGTGTTGGTATAGGAATGCTGCTGCCATCAGTTATTTTCATACAGTATATCTTTTATAAACTGTACACATGAAAATATTTTTTATACAAGTTGTATGGGCTCAGTATCCTAAGACTTTTACTGTGTAGTTTGCAAACTTCAGTTTCTCTATTAATCTCTACTTCTCTGTGCCTCTTCAGATTACAGCCTATGGAGGGAGTGTGGACTTCACTGTGTCTTACACTACAGACCAACTAGAGCAAGTGGCCATTAGAGTCACCTCAGAACCTGACCTAATCATAGAGGTAAGCTTTCAAACACACAGAGATAAAGACATCAGCAGCCACATTGTAGAACCTAACAATGGGACGCTTCAGTTCTCTGGGCAGCACCAGTGGCACTGACAAGATTGTTCCTAACACACGACAAGTACACAGTTTTTGGTGTGGGAGGAAACGGTCACAAGCAGAGAAAACCCACATGAACATAAGTGTGAATGTTTTATATCTTTGTGTCTGCTGCATTATTTATCTTTTCCCACAAGCCACTGAGTCTTACTATAGTGAAGACCATTAAATGAAGTTGCAAATAAAAGCTGTTAAAAACACACACACTAGGAGCTACAGCTGGCAGAAAAATGCTGAACTTAGCAATATATAATGCAGATAGTCTCCCCTCTCTCTATATGTCTTTATAATGAGCAGGTTGCAGTATGATGTATGGCAGCAATAAGCAAAGCAGCAACACTATTAGTTAACTGTTTATATCTCCTATATCAGTAAACAACGTCGTGCTTTGTGAGCGTATAGTACACCCAAATGAGAAGTTGGTGCAGGCTGACGCTTGTATGAGTTTCTGCTTCTCCTGTGTGCCAGAACTGTAGAAATGATCTCATTATTTTTGCGCACACACCTTTGTACCGGTGATGTGTTAAAGAAGAGGAAATGTTAATTGGACCAATTTGAATGATTTTTGAAAACTGTCTGTGATGAGATGCTATAACAAGTAGACGTATCACACACTGACTGGAAACAGATTGAATATAAACACAAATGCGAACAACAATTACAGTATGTTATGACTGTATTAGTATTATTATTGTTGTCTTTGGGTTAGTTAGGGAAAAAAAAGCTCTAAAGAGAAGAAGGAAAGAAGGAATCAAAATAAAGAAGAAAGAAAAGCAAACAGAAGGAAACAAATTAGGGAATGAAGATGGTAGGAAGGAAGAAATGAAAAAGGAAAAAATGATGGTGAGAAAGAGGAGGAGTATAGTTGGAAACAAAGACAAACGGGGTTCATCTCAAGTCTCTTATAAGGTGGTTCCTACATCTTCAATCAACCTGAAAGTTCTGAGAAGTGAGGAGGCTGCTGGAGGAGTCGTGACCAAGGATACACGAGACCATCCTTCGCAGACGTTTTTTGTGAACTGACACGCCCCTTTATCAGAAATCAATTGGTGATTGGATGCTTCAGAGGAACGGTCTGAGGAAAGGATGTCTGATGTTGTTAATAACGTGGTACCTCTCTCCTCACGTTTTCCACACATCTTGTGAGCGTGGGACTAAGACACAAAGAAAAGATGCAAGTGAGGGAAATAACGGTGCTTGTAAGAGATTTGGGAGGTATCCATGGAATGCACAAGGGAAGGATGGAAGGAAGGAAGGAAGGAAAAAGAATAGACAAAGAAGGAAATGAAGCAGGAGGGAAAGCTAAAAGGAAGGTAGATAAATGGAAAAACTGAAATGTAGGACGGAAGCAGGTGAGAAAGAAAAGAACATACGGACATTGAAAGAAACAAGAATGAGGTAAATGAGAGGAAAGGAGAAATTTTAATTTATTTCATACATGTAAAAGGAAAATAATCACACAAACATGCAGACAAAGGAGAAAAAAATAAGTGAATAAATCAGTTTACATGTTTGAAGAGGAGTGGGAGGCAGTACAAACTTATTGAATCCCACCCCTTCTCTATCAGTTCATGGTTAATAACTATTCAGTTTCCTATTTTTAAACTATTTACAGAGCTATATTGTTATTTTACAGAAGGAGAAAAACAAATACAAAAATCACTGAACACCTGGTGACTATTCTTCACCCCCGTACCTCATAAATATCATGTTTCTATGCTTCTTTTTAAACTGATTCATGTTGGAACATTGCTTTAACCCTAAACTGTTCCATAATTTAACACCACAAACTTAAACACAAAAGCTTTTCATGGTTGTCCTCACCCTGTTTATAAATAAAACTTTCTCCTTAGATGAAAACCCCTATCTCGACCACAGAAACCTCTTTGAATATTAAATATTATTTGTGCTGTCTGGAATTCCACAAGATCCATAAATTTTAATAATTCTGACTTTAAAAACAATATGTTTGTGTGATCCAGATATCCAACATTGTGATTAATTCTTATTGCTCTTTTCTGGAGAGTGATCTGTGAATACAGTGAACCTTTGTAGTTGTTACCCCAGACTTCTGGGCAGTAATTTAAATATGGTAACACAAGTGAACAATCAAGAATGTGGAGTTATTTGTGATCCAGAAGATTCTTTGCTTAATACTGCAATGCTTCCTGAAAGTTTTTGTTTTGAAAGAAATAAATAGGGAGGAAAGAGAGAAGGAAGAAACAAAGGAAGACTGAAAGAAAGAAACGGGATATAAAGAAAGAGATGGGTAGTCACGGACCAGTGAGCTCGTGTTATTTAAAGATGTGTCAGAGAGATCGACAGACTGGGAGGAGATGGGAGGAGCAGGAGTGGAGGACAAGTGTCAGTCTTGTTGTCAACAAAAAGCCTCTCCAAATGATGACAATAATGAACCACCCACACGCTGTCAACCGGCTTTCTCCCTCTTCACTGTCTCTCTTTCAGCCTTTCTGAGCCTTCCCCCCACTGTTTACACTCTGCATATCTGCAGCAAGTTATTTGTTGTATGGTTTTGTGAAGCACAGTAAGAAGCTTGTGTCTTGGTTGTAACTATTTGGAATCTGAATAGACAATAATATCTCTGTATTCATTTGTCTGTATGGTTTTGTCTTTCTATGTATGCCCACTTTATCAGGCTCCATCAGCACAGTAAGAAATGTAAATACCAGACATTTCATGACAACAGTAGCTAATGTTCTGTACTGGAATTATGTGCACTTTGACATTGCAGTTTTATTTCTCACTACAGTAAAACAATAACACTTTGAGTAACACTGTTTTTCTGGTGAAATGTTCCTTTATAGGGCATGTTTTTTTTTTTTTTCTTCCATATACACCATTCAGCTGCTGTAAATACTCAGCAGCACAAGGAATATGTCTTAACCCGCAGCTGAAAATAGTCCCACTAATGCACTGTTTATTCCTGTTTGAGTCATTTTGGCTAACAACGCACACTGCCCTGCTGTGCCCTGTGAACTTACCTCCACCTTTAAAAATATAACCGTATATTTGTGGCCCATTTTTGGTACCTGCCTGGTTATGGACATTGAAAATTATTTACAGATGGACTAACACATTATTGGTTTTGGGAAATGCACTGAAGGGCAATTCTTAATCTTAATGACTGATTATTTTTATTATTTTGTGATATATACGAGTCGGAGACTAAATCTGATGAATGAGCTGAAAACTGTTTTCTATTATTTGATTCTATGGCTTTTCTGTCTCTTTGTTTCAGCTTTATTTCTGCACACCTCAGCTTTGCCACAACTTTCTGTCTTTCTATGCCTCGCTCCATCTTTTCTCTTTCATTTAGATTTTATTTAATGGTTTATTGGTTTGGTAAGCGCTCTCTCTCTCTCTCTCTCTGTCTTTTCCCCTCCATCAGTAGTCATCACTCTGTGTTAGCCACTACATGCCATTGATCTGCTCTCAACAAGAGATCGTAAGATACCAGGCCTGGGCTCAATTCACTTTGCATTCAGTCCATTCAAAATGTCAATAGAAACTGCAGCTCATTAACTAATGACACATCAGTCACTCCGACGCGCTTTTTTTCCACCCTGATCAGTTGGATAAAACTGTCATTTCATGAAAGAGGGTGATTTGTAATAGGGCATCATCTTTCTGGGTTTATGGAATTACAAGTTATCTGCAACAAAGAAGAGAAAAAAGAACTTAATGTTTTTTATTTTCCTCTTCCTTCTCCATCAGGGTGGCGGCATTAAGATTATAGACAGGAGGTATGGCCAGCCATTGTACCCATTCTCCCCAAGCACCAATCACATTGTTCTCCTTCCAGAGAACTTCCTGGTTTCAGACACAGAACAGCAGATTAGCCGGAGGGATTTCTTGTCTGTGTTAGCCAATGTTACCAAGGTGATGGTCCGGGCATCATACAGCACAGAACATAGCGCTGTGTACAGGTGAGAACAAACACCCCCACACTTGGTCCCGTATTCTGTTTGGCATTATTGGATGACACACAGAGTCAAGTGTCATGGATATAGTGTTAATATGTGTTCAATGCATAGACTGTGTATATATAGAGCTGGATAAGTGACAACTCCCAGAAGTGAAGCCACCACAAGTTGCCCCCTGGTGGCTAGTTGTGGTATAGGTCATAAACCTCATTACATCTATGATATTATTACATTATCGCACTGATTTGTGTCCAAGTGGTCGTTTTCTAAGTTTGTTTTTAAAATAATGTGATGATGTACAAAAGGGGTGTATTTTGGATGATTTGACAGCTTTGACTGGCAGCCTAATACCGTGGCTCCACCTCAGGGAGGCACTGTTTCAAAATGTGTCACAGAATTGAGATGGCTAGCACCATATTAGCAGTAGTTTGGTTTCACTTTTGTAGAGTGGCAGGAAGTTGATCATTTTTATATACAGTCTTTGGGTTGATGGTATGCTGTTTAGTATAGAGTGCCGTAGTAGTGAGTCCTAAAACCCAGAGCTGAGTTAGCATTTTTGCACTTCCTGTTCCTTTACCCTGAGGTCAGTGGGTTTTTTGAATCGGTTTTTTGTTAGATGCCTGAAATAAGCTGTGTGGTTAACACAAGGCCACGACATTGTAATGTTTTCTTCTATGTCATAAAATATGTCAGTAAATGATTTTTAAGGCTTTTGCGTGTCTTAAAAAAGGTGGTTGCTAACAAGTGTCTAAATGAGACTACAGAGGCTGTGTGGGATATAAATGTCATCACTCGCCTTTACAGCCTCATTATTTTTAAACACAGACACTTGCAAACTATTCTGATGCAGCCATGATCACTAGCTAGACTGGGAAAGGATTTTGTAGATGACGTAAGCATGCTAAATCTAATCACAACTTGGAAGCTGTGGTGGTGACGCAGAAGATGGGACCGTGGTGTACTTTATACAATAGCTTTTTACATCTGCCGATTGGATTTGGGCTTCAAACATCACCAGTATGGCAGTATCTTTTTTTCAAAGCCATTACACCGTGCTGCAAATCTTAACAGTAAGTTTTGAGTAGTACCAAAAATGTAAACTCTCAGCAGCTTTAAACAAGAAATATTGATGCTGGCTTTATGAAACAGAACGAGTTGCTGAGAGTTAAGGCTTTCAGACAGCTCTTTCTCTTAGCCCACTTTAACCTTCTGTAACCGAAACATAAAGATGGTGGTTTTATGGGTGAAGCTTATTGCCGTCCTGGAGTAAATTCTGCCTGAGAGAATGGACTTGGGTCATAACAAGTGCCAAAGGCCCAATCAGACGAACAGCCCTGTTTATGCAAATGAAAGCATGCGTTTAACAGTTAAAGTAGACAGACTTTCTGCTTGATATCTGTATATGTGCCTGTGTTTATGTGTGCATGTAGACTCCACTCATTCACAATGCAAGTCGCTAATCCTTCTGCCGGAGGAGAGAGGACAGCATCGGCTGTAGAAATATGTTCTTGCCCTCCTGGATATGCTGGAACGTCCTGTGAGGTAAACACACACAAACACATGCACGCACACAAACACAACGCCTACTGACATTTTAAAAGTTCTCTACAAAAATCAATACAAAACAGCTCTAAAAAACCATGAGACAATGAAATATAAAATTAGTCTGAATGTAAAATGTCAGGCAACAAAGTAAACACGAGTATTTTAACAAGGTTTAATTAACAAGGTTTGAAAAGGAACTTTTCATTGTTAAATTGTTTCTTAAAGGTTAATAAACAGTGAAGATTACACTCTGTAAAACCATCCATTATACAGTGTTGCCATGTATATCATTACTTACAGTATTGCTGTCATATTTTAATTTTAAAAGTTCATTTTTACCCAATAGTAGAAAGAAGGAATGGGAACCGACTGATCCCTGGAAAGTAAATTGTCTTTCAAAGTAAAATCTTGTTTTGCAGGATTTACTGTGCAGGTGATTTTTAGACACTGAGCTACACTAAAGTATTTGGTATGTGTGTTTCAGGCATGTGTTCCTGGTTACCGGAGGGTAAACGGCCATCTGTATAACGGTGTGTGTGAACCTTGTCATTGCCATGGACATGCTATACAGTGCCACGAGGTCACAGGCCACTGCCTGGTAAGACGGTCAAAAGGGTGTTTAGTCACCTGTCAATTGGTCAGGTTTCATTCAGGAACCGAAATAGCTCTAATATGATTTACTCTGATTTAACTTTAAACTAGTAGACCAATCAAATTGGAAAACTAAAAGTGGACCAGTGTTTTCTTTCCCCTTGGGAAAAACCTGGTCAGATATAATCATTTTAATCACTTTTGTATAATGGAAATAATGGTAAATGACTTGTCTGACATGAATAAATGAACCGACAGCATTGATAGTTTTTAGATGTATAACTGAAAGGTTAAATGAGTCGGTTGGGAGCCCTGGATTGCTCACATGCACAGGTCAATGTTCAGTTCACACCATAAATTGCAGAAGAAGATGAATGCAGTGTTTGTGTTTTGCTAACACGTTTTCAATGTTTAGCTACAATCTTGACACGCAATGTGTTGGACAAGTTGAGAGCTGAGGTGTGGCAAGAAAGCAGGAATTGTTGTAAGAGCTTTAAACTAAAGGGACACCTTTTAGAATCAGTAAGACAAATTATATGAATGAATTCTTATGGACAGTATACAGTACTTACTGTATATTCAACAGAGAAGCTGGGAGTTTTCTTGTTTATCATCTTCAGTCTTCTTGGAGCTGCCATCTAGTGGACATTAAGGAACAGCAGGTTGAGGCATTTTAACCCTTTTAATATGTGTATACACACACACCAACACCAACACACCAACCAACCTGTCCATGTGCATTGGCAGACACACGTTGTCACTACCCAGTCTACATGGTGCCCCAGGCTTAATCTGCCGATTAGCTTCAGACAGACGCACGTACACACAGAGACAGACACACTTACAGTAGCTGTGGGTCTTGTATTACCATGTTACGTTTCATTATAGATGAGGAGGATGCTGGAATATGTCAGAGGAAGAACACACACACAGACAGGCAGCTTCAATCTCTCTCACACACATACACACATGTAGAAACACATCTTGACATAGTCAGTCATAGACATGCACGCATACACACACCTTTTGTATATAGATTTAAACACTGATGAGCAGACAGATGCGCACACACACTCCTTCCCCGATGACTGTGTTTTTTGTCTATAGGTGAATGATGCCATGGCCCTATGCGTTATTAGCAGTGGGGATTCTTCTATCCTGAAACTGAAATTATTTCATGTACATTCACACCATAGCAACAAATAGGGCAAGTAGGGCCAAAAAATAAAAGAGAACGGCCAACCTTTCCAGTTTGAGGAACATAATTGTATATTATTTTAATCAAAATTCCCCAAGCTCTTAACCTAGACCTCTTTGAGATAATTCCTCCGGTTGCAGTCTGCTTGATGATACTTTGACTTGGCCGCTTTATTTAATAACAATAATTTTGGTTTTTATAGCCATGTCAACAAATGTCTGCTCCTCCTACTGCAGCGCTGAGACCATGAGCCAATCGGTTTTTACCTAACTGACCTTGAACCTCTAAGAGCAAACGGTGACACTAATTATAAATGAATAGAGCTCTATTGGTAGCTCTCTGGCTTTCTTCTCAGTCCTAACTTGCATCCTATCCGGCTATTAACTACAAATGAACTTAACTGCGACATATTATTCAGTTTCATCATCGTTTTAGGTTGATCATTTGGGTTGTATTCTTACTAGTCTGTGTTCAGCATTTAGCACATTACACTGCTGAGATAATGCAAAGTCAGATTGCTGTCTTCAGCACATGAACACTGATTACTTTGTGTATATGCCAATCAGCCATATCATTATGACCAATGGCAGGTAAAGTAGGCTGTTGAATTTGTCAAAAAAAGATCTTTGACTTGTCTTCACAACCACAGTTTTCACTGAATGGTCGACACATTTGTGCTCTTCCTGACAGTAGAGCTGTGGAAGCAAACAGATACACAGAAGATGCACAGTGAGCTGCAGAGCAAGCAGGTGGTCATAATGTTATGGCTGATCAGTGTAGAAAATGGCATGTAGTCTAAATATGCTCTTCGGGGTTAAATTTGATATAATTAAAACATTTACAAGTGAAAAAAGGTTCTAATTTGGCCAAGAATATTGTGAACACACTGGGTTAAACTGTTTAATATAATCATATGAGACTGATGTTAACTAATCAGAACGTTTGTGTGTCTAATAGTTTGTTTGTTCTCCTCACATAAATGAGCTTGATGTCTCCTCCAGGACTGCTTCCACCACACCACAGGCCCCTTCTGTGACACCTGCCTGCCTGGTTACTATGGCAACCCCACCCGTGGGTCACCTGCAGACTGTCAGCCCTGTGCCTGCCCGCTCACCCTTCCCAGCAACAAGTAGGTTCTGAAGACACCGGGACTAATGCAGCTATGATGACACAATTTAATCAAATGACTCAGTCTATCACTGCTGACCCCCGTGGTTCTATGGCCCCAATTTTCTCTTTTTGACCCGCCTCTTCATAATGTTCCTTTCCTCTCCTGACACTTAACGTACATTTTCTTGTCTTTAAACGATATTACCAGAAATGGAGGCTTCATCGCTGTTGGTAGGAGCATAATTGTAATGGCATGAAGTGAAATATCATCACTACATGTAGAAAAATCAAGATAAGTGGTAGAACATCATTGCTGTGGGAGCAAGTGTCTTCGCATTTAGGAAAATCAACACAACTGTGACGGTAAAACTTCACACAGTAGCAAACGCAGGCCTCCCACAAGTCATTAAGGTATTTAAAACCTTCTACCCACCATTCCTTTCATGTGGAACATCACTCATACTGTGCCTGCTTCAGTCTCAAACAATGGTTGCTCAGGTTACAGCAGAAATCTTCTAAAAATACTTTTTAAAAAGTAAAATAAAAACAGGGGCCTCTTTCCAAGGGATCTAGCATTAATACTGTCCAACTTTACACATAAAACAATCATTTATCAAATTATTAGCAGTTGAAGATGTTTTATTGCGAGTCTGAGCAAATGATCAAAGAAAAAAAATCAGGGTCATTTATTGTAATGATTTGGATAAAGTGGATATTTACCTCTGCTATTAGAGATGTGCAGTTTCTCCAAATGACCAGAGAGAGATGCTGCATGTTAGGTGCACAGATGTCACCACCATGGGCACAGCCAGCAGCAGCTGAGAATCTTCATACTGCCATGACACGTCATGTCCAAATCTCGCAGAGCTAAAGAAAGACACAACTCTGTCTCGCCTCGCTGCTTCTCTCTAACCCCTGCAGTAATAATAGCTTGAAGGTGCTGTGCCTTTCAGCCCCTCAAAATAGCCATCTAGTCCCCTATGTTCACTGAAGTCAATCATTCAAATCGCCAGCCAGCAGGACAAGCAGGCTGTCGATAATGCCCGAGCTCTTTTGAACATCTGTAAAGTTTTGTCCGTGTTATTTTCAGCACAGGAAGTAGAGAGGCGATTTACCGTGAATCGATAGAAGGCAGTTTGGTCCTCTTTACTTAGATCAATGCTTAATTTGCTTCTGCAAGGAGTGTTTTTAGTGTTTTTGTTTGTCGCATGAAAATCTACTCAACAGATTTCTCAGAAATTTGGTTGAAGTTTCCATTCTATTCATAAGGATCATTTCCACCCGCAAAGATTTATCTCTACCTTCAGTTCGCTTTCTTTGCCAAATCCTCTACACAGTTTACTTGGATGACCTTGAAAACTTTTTTTCATTTCTTTATATACACTTTGAGCCATTTACTGTCCCTGCAGGCTGAATTTTTGTAGTCTTGGCCAGTTTTATATAATGAACCAATCATGAGTGAGACCCACACACATCTTTTTGTCCAGGCCCTGGATCCAAAAAGTGTAGATGCTATTGTACAAAATTGAAATAATTATCGACAAGGCGTTTCCATAATCCTTGAATCCATCATCCAGTTTGCAGTCACTTAGACAACATGTCCACAAGTCAGCTCTAATTTCAAAAATGAATGTTGTTTCACAGTGTAGCAACGTAACAAATAATACTAGTGTCTGTCATGAGTCTGAGTCACTCGAAAACTGCACAGTTAATTCCTGTTAAAACTCTAATATTCCCCGGATTTAGTTAATCTCCCAAAATTGGCATTGTTGTCTGTTGTTCCTTGCATTTTGGTGTAGGTCTGGATCAGATACAGATTACAAGATTTACAGTAAACAAGTTCTGCTATTAGTCACATGGAGGGTTGTGCTGTCTTGACAGGCTTTTCTCTTGCACTTGACTGAAGCCTCACACCCATTTGATATTTTGGAGGTTAGTGTTTCCAAGCCTAACCTGATCCCAGCATGCTGCCAACTTCAGTTTTTAAACTGCCTAACAACTTTTTTGATCAGTTGGTACTGTATACCTCAGTGTCATTTTAACCAAAAACGACCAGATCAAGCCATTCCTGTCTGGTTGTTTTAGGTCAAGGTCAAAATTCTTTATTGCCATTTGCACAGGTACAGATGTAAAAGTACAGAGAAGATCTTGTGCAGTTTCCTCAGTTGAGATTTTATAACAAACAAAAGTATACACACAAGTAACTAAATTGTAAAGAATAATATCCCGGGTCAGACTACTGTACTGCAGTCTTACTACTGACCCAGTGTCGGGCAAAAAGCTGAGTCTAGTACAAAAGTGTTCAAAAGAAAGAGAGAATACTTTCTACATTATATGGCAGGTAAAGACGCAGAATAATATTGCACTTAAATAAATTAATCATTGCACAGAGTAGTAATGGCCCCATAGGGCCACCGTGTTTGGAAAAGTATAATCTGTATGGTAAGTATGTATACAGAAGTAGCTTATCATTGTGAAATGAATTAGCATAATCCATTATCTTGATCCAGATAACACTCCAACAGTAGCAGGAAATACATGTACACTCTGTCGCCATTTAGTTTATTAGGTGTTGCATTACACTGACGAGTGTTTTTATTTTGTCCATCCCATTCATATCAGTCAAACTCTACAGTGCATGTTCCAAAATGACAATATAGTTGAATCAGCACCTCTGTAAAACAGACTGATTTATTACAGCGCTGACTGTATTTGCGTTACTTTGTGTACCTAATAAACTGCCAACCAAGTGTACAAATGGTACTAAAAGAATGATAATGATAATCACTGTTATTGGCCAAGTATGTTACACGCACAAGGAATGCGGTGCCAGCTCACACACACACACACACACACACACACACACACCGATGGCGGCGCTGTCCCTGCACGGCGCTGCTCTGGCCAGTCAGGAGCAACTTGGGGTTCTTGTCCAAGCACACTATGATGTGTGGACTGGGGAGAATGGGAATCAAACCAGTGGCCTTCCAGTTAGGGGGTGGCCGCTCTACCTCCTGAGCCAAGAATTAATATGTTGTGTGATCTGTGTATGGACATAAGGTTTTGTGTGTGCTAGTCTGTCATCAAATGAAGTTGTGCGCATGAGTTTCTATAGGGAGGAAGTTTTATGGGATGTTACACAGGTTTCCCTCCCTCAGCAGTTTTGAGAGGGAGCTGCTACTGCACCCTGACTTAACCAGTGTCCATGTTAAGCACAGATGGTTTTCTACAACCTCTTTTATACAGTTTATTGTTATTTTACAGGGTTATTTTTTTGTGTTTACATGTTCTGGCCAGGCACAGTTATGGAGCGAGTCGGCCACAGAGTGCGTCCGTCTGGGGCCTGAAACCCGAGCCAGCAGAACTATCTATAGTTTATGGAAGTGGGAGGGTGACAGAATGAAGGTCGGAGACTATCGCTTTACTCTGTCTCTCTCACTTCATTTAGAACAGTTCATGGGGAGGAAGAGTGTGTTTTCAAAATCAGGAGTGTGTGAAAGTACAGCCTCGTGGGTGTGTGAGAGGGAGAGAAAATTGTTCGTGCATGTGTGCGTCTTTCACAGTGTGAACATGTGTATTGAAAAGTGAAAGTAGAGATACAGGTGTATGTTTGTGTACGGGAAGAGGAAAAAATGGCCTTAACTCGTCTCTGTCCTCTCATCTTCCTTGTCTTCCTTCTCCCGCTCTCCACACTGGGACAACTCTACCAAATTCATCAACTTCAACAACAATCACAACATCATCACGGCACGCACAAAAGCTTCAGCCCCACCTGCCACCTAGGTGAAGAAGGGGAGTTGCTGTGTGACCAGTGTCACCCTGGATACACAGGACCACGATGCAACAGGTAACACACACAAAATACAATCTGAAAGTTTGAGTGAAAGGCACGTCTATTAAAACACAACTATGTGCCAAAACTGTATTTCCTTAAAAGCAATTTGGAAGTTATTACTGAATACTGAGCTGGGAATCACACAGTTCAAAACCTAGAAATATACATCCATAAAATTTGTCAAATCTGTTTTGACAGTTTGTCAGAATTTGGCCCATTAAGTAGAACATGTTTCATGACCTAATTTCAGCATCTGCACACTAACTACATCATTCAAACTGTGGATACGAGTGATAATTCTAAAATATAAAACCATTGTTTATATTCCTATTGGAAAATAAATAGCGCCTATAGTTGGCCGTGCTCAAATAAAAACAGACACTGCTGCTCATTAACTGTTTTTGTCTCGTCGTCCATCTAGCTCTCTGTCCACAGCACATTTATTAGTTGAGTGACATTCTTGTTCCATTAGCTGTGAGCTTCTTTGCCAACCTAGTACTAATGAGAAGCCTGTCTCTGGATGCTAGCCTTGTTAAACCTTCAGGCTAAACTGTCATGTGGTGACGCAGACGATGGAGTAAATATAGTCTTTTCAGCACCCAGACGCTCTGAAATCCAGTACATTTGAACTCTTTGTCTTGAACTGAAGCTGCCCAGTTTCAAAATTATGAGTTAGTATCTTTTAAGTCTTTCCTTAAGAAATAACTGTAATTACTTTACAGAAAAGTTTATACTTCAGTCTTTGTGTTGTTTTGTTGGATGGCAGAGTGGGTTGACTAAATGTTAAAGGCTGTATGTGAGAGGAGGTGTGCCGTGAGGTCAAAGTGCTTGTATGTAATATTTTCTATTTGATTAACTGTATAGATGAGTAACTGACCTTGTACGGTTCATGTACGAGGAGTATTTTTTTCACTTTGTGTCTGCAGTCAGAAAAGCTACCGTTAGAAATACAATAGCTAAATAGTCAAGTCAAAAATTTACTAACGCTTTATACAGTAAATTAGTTATAGGGTGTTAACATTTGGTGATAATTTGGTTTTAAGTGTTAGTGAGCGATTAATAGTTTTCTCTTCCTCTAATAAGCCATTACATTTTGAAGTTACAAATATTAGTAAGTCATTTATAAAGAGATTACAAAGGAATTTCTTGATGCCTGACAACCCAAAAGTAAATTGTGCTAAAGGTTTACTATTGATGACCCATTGGAAAGTGACATCTACATATCAATCAAATATATTTATAGTCTTCATACTGAATATGGAAGGTACTGGCTTAATAATATCAAACTGGCTCCGGTGGGGACCTGCTTACCCAGGTCATCAGCTACAGTTTAAAACAATTATATGAGAGGTTCTTACTGCCTTGTTTTTTTTTTTTAAATGCTTAAAATTTTCTCCTGGTTTATCCTTGGAGGCTTTGCTGCATACTATAGTATGCACTAGACACTAGAGTACATTCATCAGTACAGTACTGTATGTATTCATCTGTAAATCTCATCAGGTTGTACATCACTCCTTGAGCAAGGCGTCTGTTTTCCTGTTGAGACTAGGAGATGAAAATGCTTTCATAGGTTCAGTTTTGAGGATGGAACGTTATGCTGTTGAGTGTCAGTTATCCAGAGAGCTGCTTGTGGCGATGGCACCTCTGCTAGCCTGCATAGTCTGCATGCCTCGCCACGCTGGCCACAGCAGAATCTCTCCGTCTGCCTTTTAGTCTTTTTATAAACCTCATTTGCCAGTGGAAAGCAAACTGACTCATTGTCAGTTCATTTTTAACTCTGTCAATGAGAGGCATCTGCACTGCATTACCACACAGCCATGGACAAATGTTGTCTAGTATCGACAGAAGGCCCAGAACAATTTGACTGCTCCATCTCTTTCTAATGTACTTCCATGTTCATGTATTAATGAGCACCTATCTACATAAATAAATGTGTTTTTATGTATTTAAATGCAGTGGTGGAACTAAGTCATTTACTCAAGTACAATTTTGAAGTATTTGTACTTGACTATTTTCATTTTATGGTATCATACTTTAGTGCATGGTAAATGATTGTATACATACAGTATATAGCACTTTTCTATGCATTAACACACTCAAAGTACTTTACATTATTTCCCATTCACATACACATTCACACACTGGTGATATGACCCGGAGTAACTTGGAGTTCAGTGTCTTGCTCAAGGACACCTCGACATGTGGACTAGAGACGCCGGGGATCGAACTGCTCACCCTCCCATTGCCACATAGCTTTACTTTTCAGAATCAGAATAATAAAACAAAAATACAGTATAATCTTAAGACAGTTTTGATCCCTGGTGGGAAATTCATCAAGGTACCCGGCAGTTAAAGTTAGCTCCTCCTCCTTTTAATCTTGGTATTTTTATCCGATTACTTTTGTACTTTTGCTTAAGTTAATAATATGCTTGTATTGCTAATAATACCACAGCAATACAACAGTGTAAAAATACTTAATTACAAGTTAAACTCATGCATTCAAAATATGACTACTTTTAATTTTGCTAATTTTATTTAAATTTACAGTACGTAACTTTTCCAAATATTTTTGTTGTAGAAATATGCTCCAGAATTTTTGTCTTAATGTGAGAGGTGCAGTCGAAGCCTCCTGTGACCCAGACTCTCTGAACAGCCCTGGCAGCAGTGCAGAGATATTAGCTTCGAAATGGTTTTGAGCAGGATTGACCTCTCTAATCAAGCAGAGATATTCCTTTTTTTCTCGCTTGATCTGTAAGTTTAGTTACATTCTCATTTTTGTAATTCCATAAGAACAAATATCTGAAGAGCTGAGCGGTGCGTGGCGGAGCGTAGCAGATTGTAGTAGAGCAGAGTGGAGCAGGGACAGGGGGCGCTGGGTTTCATGCTAGTGCTACCTTAAGTATGAGTACTTCTTCCACCGCTGTTCAAATGTGAGATCAAGCACCAAAAACATTAAGATCAGTTTGAGCTGCTTTTTCTAAATTTAAATGACAGTGTTGTTTGTTTTTATGTGCATGTGAATTGACGTCTGTTGGCAGTTCAGTTTACAGAATGCATGTGTATATACATTTTCATACTCACGTGTTGTTCAGATGTCATGTCATGCCTCCAGTCATAGAAAGAGACCAGCTCTTCCCTGTAAGAAGAGAGAAGTAAGGACAGAGACTCATTTAGAACACACAGCAACTGACATATAATGTAAAATAATATCTTATTACTAATGGCAGTATTAAAGAGGTAATCAACTGTTGGCTGGTTTTGTGTTCTATTAGTCTAATTGATACCTGCTATGCACTATTTGCCATTACACTTCGTTATCTACAGTGCTTTTGTTGTTTGTTCGCAGTAATTAATTGTAATGTGCCAATTTGTCTGTATTATGGGCTTTAACAGAATAAGCTACTCTATTCCTCCCATGCTAATAGACTATCAGCTTGCTGCTAAGTGATTCTGCTTTTCAATTTCCTCTCCATAAACAGCCATTTATAATTTAGCTGAAAGCCTGTTGATGCAGCAACCTAACGAATGACTCAACTAAAATACTTTTGAGTTTCAAGCTGCAATTTACTGTTATTTTGCCATTATGTGTATCAATATTAAAAAATGGCAGTCATGCAAGGTCAAGTTATACTGTTGTTACCAGTAGTAGAGTGCTAATAGCATCCACTGACTGTCACGGCTGCTTGCGGTGACTACCAACGTTTTTCTTATTTATATGTGTACATTGATACAATTTTGGAAATTACTTTAATTTTCTAATTTTCTCACATGGACCAAGGTCGGCAATTAAAACTAATAAATTAACCTGACAACAGGTGAATCCCAATTCCCCTAACTGCATCCCTGTTTACTCACTTGCATCTCATCCTTGTGTCATAATGCAGCCCACATAAGATGCATGAAAAGATGCAAGGAGAAACTGCGAGGAGAGAGGGACCAAGGAAATGCATTTTAACTGACATGAGACGTCCTTTCCTCCCGTCTGTTATGTGAAGCATCCAATCAGATTTCAACAGATTTCTGATAAATGGGCGTCGATCTGTAACAGACTTCCCTGAAGGATGTACTTCCATCCATCCATCCATTTTCCTCCGCTTATCCGGAACCGGGTCGCGGGGGCAGCAGTCTAAGCAAAGATGCCCAGACTTCCCTCTCTCCAGACACTTCCTCCAGCTCCTC
>NW_018127943.1:2027323-2038778 GCF_001952655.1 Monopterus albus | reverse complement strand
TCTCCACCAACTGGAGAGTTCCTGCCTCACCACCAAGGATGTACTTGTGTATCCTTATTTATAATTCCTCCAGGCAACCTCCTTGCTCCAAAGAGCAGAAATAAGAGCTTTTGGAGGTCCATCATCATGGCAGACCAGAACAACTTCTGGATCAATGAGGGTCGAGGAACAATACAATAAGTGAAAATGGAACCTATTGAAACAAAAACACCTTATTTCTTTGTCTTAATACAAATATACTGAAAAGTACAAACCAACAAAAAAAAAACTACAAGATTTGTTTGTTTATATGAAAACCTCATTTTACCTCCTTAAATCAACCGCCCTACTGCAAATTCTACTTCTACAGAAAATATATACACTACCAGGTTGATCTCAAAATGCTTTAAAAGTTATGGGAAAATGTTTGTTGGAGGAGTAGAGCCTGTCTTCCCTTGGCACCAACGTCCCTTTAATAACAGTAAAAATAAAAACTTAGGTTCCACAGGTTCCAAACATGGCTCTCCCTCTTTCTGTGACTCTCTACCGGTTGTGTTCACCCTCTGCTTCCTGTACTCTCTGATGGTTTTCACCAGGTGTCTGACCCCTCCCCCCACTCCAAGCACTCCAGACTCTCCACTATTAATACTTTCACTTCCTCTTGAGGCCCACGTCACTACACACACAGAGGCCTCGATGTGAATTCATCTTGCAAATAAGACTAAATACAAACACTAACACATCCTTTTTCCTCTCGAGTGAGATTGCTGCCATTACAATCCTCCACTTGACTGGGATGATGTACTTGTAGTACCACACACCCTAGAACAAGTACACACAAATGGACACACTTCAGCAACATGCACACACACAAGCTAATAAACCAGTTCTAGTGAGTACCAAGGAGGGTCAGTGGTAATAAGAGCTGGCTGCTCTGGAGTCTTTCCCTCTCTACGTCCTTTCTTTTTCCTCCCTTCTAAATTCAGTTCTTTTTTCAATGTGAGCACCTTTCCCCCTCTCCATCTGCCTCTTTTTTTCTTCGCTGTCTTACTCTTCATCATCCGTTTCACTTTTTTCTCCACTCTTTCATCTGAATTCCCTTTTCAGCCTTCGAGCTTTATTTCAGCTTAGGCTTATTGTATTTGGTTTCAGTGGCTCTTGTCATGGTGCAGGTGCTCTCAGGTTAATAAATTTTGCAATATGGATTTGCTCTTGTTAATCAAGTCTGAAAAAAGCAAGGATAAAAATCTTGCAGTGGTGTTTTTGTCCTTGCTCAAGGCTAACTGTTTTTTCAATTTGTGTTTCCATGAATTATAAAAATCAAGATGTATTTTTCTTTCACTTATCTTTCACTAAACAAATCCACTTTTTATTGATCACAGAGTATCCTAGTTATGTTCAGTCAAAAACGAGACATCAGTCATAGATTTCTGCAGTACAGTATGAATTAATCTGTGTGTATGTGATGTATATGTTTAATAGGTACAGGTAGGACATGTAGTCTCACAGGTCAAAGGCATGCTGTAATGATGCTCGCAATTTCCATGGACCCAGTTACAATAGATGAACTTATTGCCTGGTTATTTAGCTGATTGTATATGGGATGAGACAAACTTTATTTAGTGGTCTTGTATTGTATTGAGAGTTGGTTTGCTGTTTGCAGTTGTTAGATATAAAAGAAAAAAAAATACCACAGCACATTTTCTTGCAGACCTGAAAGAAAGATGCTTAAGAGATGTTGTTGCACTACCTGCTTTCAGTAAGACTTGATGTAGGATTGTCTTGTTTCTACTTGAAAGTACACCAGCTGGGATGCTGATCAGTTGTTGAGGTACTTTAAAACCCCTGTGTGCATCTTTTAGATCACTGTGATGGCATAGTTTTTTGTTTGTAGAAAAAAGGAGACACAGTTTTGTGCAGTTTGTTTTAGCCCAACTACTTCAAATGGAGACTGATGAGTCTTTTTGATGCTACCACTAGGAGTGGCCAAAGTCAGAAATATGAAAAAATCCAAGGCATAAAGAATTACTGGCTTGTTGTGACATTTATTTTGCAATTTGTGAAGAATAAGAAACACTAGAACTTTCAATGGTAAATAAAAAGAGGATATGTTGGAACACTTTGATCATTTACTGTATACAGTACATCCAACATGAAACGGCATTCACTAAACCGTTTTGGTCTCTCTGCTGCCTCCTAGATGCTCCAATGGATACTATGGCAACCCCACTGTACCTGGAGGTTCCTGCCAGCCTTGTGATTGCCATGGCAACCTGGACCTGTCCAAACCAGGGAGCTGTGATCCAGTCACAGGCCAGTGTCTGCGCTGTCGCCAAGGTTATGGCGGGGTCGGTGTTGTCATCACAGCAAAAAACTGCCAATGTAAGTAAACCCACCAACAACAACCATCAGAAAGGAAGCGAGTAACAAATACATACTAATCAATCAAGTAGGAGTCAAAACTGAAAGCCACAGTTCAACAAGGTTGCTGCTATAGCCTTCTATGATCTGGCTGGAGTACCTTATGATGGTCGGTGTTGGTTAATATTAGGAAATTCTTTGTCAGCTGACTTTTTTTACTCTTCATGTGCTGTTAAACTACATTTAAGTGGACAGTGCTAAATACAAGTATAAACAACCACCAAGACAGACTGTGATCAAATCACTGAAACCACTTGCTGTGGTGGTCTGAGAGCTGTGCGTCCTGGTGCGTCTCGACATTGGTGGAGCAGTGCAGCTGCACCCTGGCCCATGCCGTCTGGGGAGCGTGAGTGGATCCTCAGGACGACGTGAATGTTCAGATAATGTAAATTAACAGTGTACAGCACTGCTAAGTCAATTGAGGGACTAATTAAGTGCTACCATTAAGGTTAGTGTAATTTTATCTCCTCATAGGTTATCGCGTCAGCTGCATTTGCACCACCCATGGAGCATGCAAAGTTAGCTAAATCAAACACGCCAGTATACATTTATTAAGTTAAACTAATGATCTGTACTTTTTGTCTTTTTGGTCTTTTGTGTTGTGAGATGATATGTTAGGTTGTATAACTTAACAAGTAATTGTGACTGATTATTGGGATTTGTATTCTATCTACTCCCAAAAATAAAATAAAAAAAGAATCTTTAGAATGAAAGCCAGTAGTGCAGTTAGTGTGTTTCAGCCGAGGCATAGCAGTGAAGCAAACTATTCCATCTCTGAAACTCAATTTTAGCTAAATGATACCTTTAATCCTTTCACTAAAACACTGAGTAGATGGTACACCATCTGAGGTGTGTGGTGTTTGTGTGTGTGATAGTGTGCATCGGCAAGCTGCTGTG
Source organism: Monopterus albus (assembly GCF_001952655.1). Taxonomy (NCBI): domain Eukaryota; kingdom Metazoa; phylum Chordata; class Actinopteri; order Synbranchiformes; family Synbranchidae; genus Monopterus; species Monopterus albus. The sequence goes on along the minus strand of NW_018127943.1, from coordinate 2,035,481 downwards.
CTAGTAGGAGGTGTGATGTTGTGGCAGCCCGCCGACTGCCAGCTGTGTTTAAGAGTGAGAATTTAAAAAAAAATAAAAATTACACCTGTAAAAAAAATAAAACTTGAGAGAGAGATGGCAGTGACTATAGATGGACAGATGGTGCAGATTTATGAAAATCTTCATTAAAACCTGCATTGTTGACAAAAAACCAGCGGCAGCAGCAGAGAGGTAGGCAGAAAGAAAGATTAACAGCAATAGACAGGCTGAGCGATAAATAACAAGAGATAAAACTATCACACAACCAGGTAGACAGGCTAACAGAGGGTATTAATGTGTATTTGATAGTTCATTGTTCTGTAGTTGTTTCCCCTTTCCATCCAGCTAAATGGTTATTGATTAATCAGCCTGATCTATTGCTCTCCTACGGTGCTGATCAGCTGCTCGTGTCTGGGAGATGCTGTGTTGTTATTGATCCTGTGTGAATGACAAAAGACCACCAGGAATTATTAAAACACAACAACTCACTCTCTGTCCTTCCACCGCTGTCAATCTGTCACCCTTGCTCCGTCTACCTCACTCACCCTGTCGCTCCCGGTCTTAATGAATTTTATTGAGTGGCGCACACCAATAGACTGTAAAGTCCTTTACTTTTTCTTTTGAAATCAAAGTTCCAAGCTGCGGCCATTTTTGCTTCAGCCATTTTGTATCTCCCCCCAATAGTGGTTCAGTTTAATTCAGCTGGGGAAATGGAAAATGGTTTGATTTTGCATGCAAACCTGACCACAAAGCAATTTGTCTAAGGAATAAATTCAGGAAATTCCACTCCTCTGACCATTTCTCTCATGAGGAAAAGTTTTTCCAAGTGTTTTCAAATTGTTGAGAAGATCTGTGAGTTGCACTGTCACATATTTATCCAACCACTGGAACAAAGTGGGTATGTAGTAATTCAGTAATGACGTTTAACGAATGTTTCAAAGATGCTTCATACAGTAGATCAATAAACTCTTTGGGAAAACTCACAGCTCAAATTTTACAACTCTTAATGGAATTATTAGTACAGTCATCTGTGCCGAGGCTGTGACTTTTGGTTGGACTGATAGGCTCAAAAAGTATTAACCTAAAATTAAAGGCATGTAAAACATCTTTTAACCCGAGCTAATGTAATCAGTGCAGCATTTAACGAGGCAAACGATTATAAGTAGATTTTTTAAAAATAATTTTAAATGTCATTTACAGTAAAAACTGCTCTTTTTTTCATAGAGAAAACATACTTTTCTCACAAAATGATTTTTCCCACAGTGAAGTTCTTAGTATTTTGCTGTACAGCTGACAGTAGTTGCCTGTCCTACACGGGGCAGACAGCACTTTTTTAACTTAACACAGTATTATACAAGTTGGCCCAGGTTCATATCAGGCTTGAACTTAGAATCAATGCTTTATACTGTAGATATGGACAAACTGTGTGCATCAATATTGATCATACTTTTTGTCTGGTGGTGGAAATATTGGCACAGTTAACCTTATATGACCTTAACCATTTTCCTTCAGAGCCTCTGAAGAGTATCACTCAGCAGCATCTCTTGTAACAATAAACATCCACTTCTTTGTTTACTTGTTTGCTTTGAGTGGGGACCCAATTTGGGATTGGTAGGTATTGTGTATATATACTCAGTAGATTGTAATGCAAGTAATATACAGTGCTGCACATCAGCTACTTGTGCACTTTGCTGATGCGACGTACTACTGGGAAACAGAACATTATGTATTTCACACTGCAAACAAAAAAAAAAAGTAAAGTATCATCGCCATCAAGGCCAACTCCAAAAATGAGAAAAACATAGCAAAAAGCAACGTTTCATCCCAGAACAAGGCTTGTATTGTAGCAGCTGACAGAACGGAGTCCAGATGGTCTCTGAAGGGTGAGACTGGGGGGGTGAGAGACTGTGTGAAACGGCAGTGGATGTATATCTGCATGTTTTCCTGTACTGTATGTTTAGGCACGTGTGTGGGTATGTGTGCATGTGTATGGATGAGAATGTGTGTGGGAGGACATGCACCTTGCTGCATTTGAGTGTGAAGCAGAAATCAGAGTATTTTATGTATGTGAAGGTACATCAATGCTGTGTTGGGATGGGGGCACCGTTTTGGGAGGTACCCACTGTATTTATAGTACCTGCAGACTTTCTTGTTTAGTTTGGCTAAAGAATTGATTAAATCATGTAGATATCATTTTACTGACTGTGGTAATTCCCAATCACACCAGAAATGGTACATTTACCCAAAATTCAGCATGGGATGATGACAACTTCACATTCTCTATAGAAAAGCACATCTCAAGCAGGATTAATGGTCAAGCAGGAAAATAAGGGGTTTTTAGTTGAGACATGAAGGTTGCCAGTGAAGGGCAGCTCTAACATGGAAGGGGAAAGTATTCCACAGTTTTGGGGCTGTGACTGCGAAGGCACAGTCCCCTTTGAGTTTTAGTCTATCTTTGGGGAGGGCCGAGAGCATCTGGTCAGAGCACCGAGGTGGGAAGGACGCTCACAAGCAGCTTTTTTTTGTGATTCGTAAAGAATTCCTGCCTGTGTTGGCACCAGACACCTGATATTTAGTAACTTTACATTACATTTTTAGTTTTTAGGAACTGAAGGAGAGGGAGAGCTGGATTCAGACGGGGAACATTGGGCTTCATGTTTGGCATCTTTAACTAAAAGTCATGGGGAACCCTAAATCCACTCACAGACTACATTTGAATTTCAAGGACTCAACAGAACACGGAGGGGGGGGGGTCTATACAACAGAAGCACAGCCCAGGCACACTGCTTCATTACGACTGATGAAAGCTGATGTGTGGTCGATACAGAGTGTGCCTTGAATCTGTTTCTTTTCTTTTCAACGGTACTCAGCTTATACATGCATCGGGAACATCTGCTTTGTGTTCAGTCACTGCCAGAATCAAGAACTACTTTCCTACCTAGTGCTGTGCATCTCTTTTCTTCCTTAACCAAAAGTTACATATTTATTATTCACGCCTAAATGAATTGTCAGTGTGTGGTGGAATTGGAGGTGGTGAAGAGGTTCACTCATTGTTGGGATTCCAGCTTTGTCCAACTTTGTTTTTTAAGCTCATACTTGGTGTTTTTGTATATACAGAATAGGGCAAAATGAAGTCAGCCCCTAGACTGAAGAATCTATTTTGGCAATAGATGATTTTCTCTGGAGGGTAGTGAGCAGGATATTAAAGTGCTAATCTTTAAGAAGACCTTAAGCGGGATCTGAGCTCTTATCCAGACTACTGTAGCGTGAAGTAAATACACTCACCCAGTTGTGTTATTGTTAAACCAATATGTGTGGCACTCATGTAGAAATTTTGCTAGTAGGACATAATGATTGATGTATAATATTTGGTTTCTCAGTCTCTTGTCCTCTCTCCTTTTCTACAGCCTGTCAGTGCCATACTAATGGCTCTGTATCTGCAGTCTGCAATAAGAAGACTGGACAGTGCCAATGCAGAGAAAATGTGGTTGGACGACAGTGTGACGAGTGCATGGCAAGTATTTTGAAACATGCCAGTAATCTTTACAGGCAGACGTCATCCAATTCTACTCAGTGTATTTTGCACATATATTGTTGCACTAATTTTACACCTTTTACTTGTTGCAATAAATTGCTATTGTAATCTTGCTATATCGTGTGTGTATAGTAAACGTACCTCTGGTCTTGAGTATTACATCCCCAGTCACATCAATTTTGACTATACTCTAACTTGTATTACATTTGTAAATTTGCATTATTGCAATAGAAAAATGTCTCAAAGTCACGGGACTATGACTGAAGCTACATATGGTTACTTTGTTAGTAGAAGTACACAATGATTGAAACTAACACACAGATGTAGGCATTCAAAGTGTCACACTCTGCCACAGTAAGTGGCCACTTTCACTGCGATTGTTCGTCATTTGTCCCACAGCATGGCATGTGTTACAGCATAATGTCTGTAGGTGGCGCTCAGCCTACACTCATAGGTATTATTAGAATAACTATAATTGTAATAATAATACAGTACAATGAGATATTAGTTAGCTATTTAGTGTTTGCTTTGTTTGTTTATATTTGTCTTGCTCATTCATTCTCATTGGTCCCCTTCCTGCCTCCCTCCATCTGCCTGTGCTGTGATTGGTCCAGCCTAACAGCTGGTGGGATGCTGAGCATCAGGAGTGTGTGCCCTGTCGCTGCAGCACTCAGGGCTCTATGTCTCAGCGTTGTGATGTTGAGGGCCGCTGCGTCTGTCGCCCTGGCTTTTTGGGTCAACGCTGCGACCTGCGTCGCCAAAGTTATGAGAGGCGGGAGACAAGACGGCCGGTGGAGCGTGTTCCCATAGAAGTCGTGCAGCAGAGATGGGGGGGGCCATCCCGCACAGGGGGTTGTCCCAGAGGAGCATACAGGCCTAAGATAGGGGTAACACACAGTGCATGGGGGTGATAGTGGTGTGTTTTAAGTAGCATGTGTGTGTTTTATTTGTGTGCAAAAATGTCAGACCCTGAGACGGGTTGCCGGTGAATACATAGACCCAAACAGGCTTAAAACACATTTCACGTGAGTAGAAAGCATTGATTTGATTGGTTTGTTTTCGAGGATGTCATGTTTTCAGGGCCTGGACTTTTAAAAATAGACATGCATGGAAAAGGGGGTTGTGTGCGACACGTGTGTAGTGTTTTACTTGCGTGGCTCTTTGTGCTTTTCTGTGAAAGACATTTCAGTTTGAAGGTGTTTCTGGGTGTAAGCATCACATTCAGACCTTTAACACATTTTAATATCGCTGTTTCAATTTGAGATCAAAAAATGTGGTTTTTGTTTGTATCTCAGGATTTTTGTTGTTGTAGAATTGCTGTTGTGAATTGCTGTTGTGTCTAATTTTTTCCCCTGAAACAACAACAACATTCTGCTTTTAGGAAGCTGATACATTTTTTATTTTTAGCTGTGCTGCATCAAATGATGTGGCAATAGTTCAGAAGATTTGTTAAATTTGGCTTGGCTGGCATATTGTAGCTTAGTTGCAGTTTGTGAGAGTCCTGTTTGATGAACTAACATGTATAGCATTGTTGTGGTTTCTTTTGGCAGCAACAAGAACATTTTCAGACTGTCGGGTATCTTTCAAAGGCCTGTTGCAGTTTTTAGTTGGATTCTAAATTGAAAAAAAATCAAGCCAAGTTGCTTTTTCATGTTCTCTGTGTATTACCTTGAAAATCTAACCACCATGTTTCTGAGTTGCTGGAGTGTGTCTCGACTCACCAGAGTTTTCTACTTTTTCCCCACACCTACTCGTGACCCCTTTGTCCTTGTCTACTTGTGTCTCCAGCCGCAGACTCATGGCATTACCACTGGTGGAGCGTGCGTCCCGTGTCACTGTAATTCATTTGGTTCCAAATCGTTTGACTGCGATGAAACAGGTCAATGTCGGTGTCAGCCCGGCGTCACCGGACCCAAATGTGATCGCTGCTCACGAGGATTCTTCAACTTCCAGGAGGGGGGCTGCACACGTAAGCACAGACAGCGGGATAGAATAGAGAGCTTCTTTAAAAAGTGGGCCACGGGACCAAAAGAATGACTTGATAAACTTGAAACTGTGGAAAAGCATGTAGAGATGCCCTATAGTTGTACTGTAATTTGCAATGAAGGTACTGTCAGAAATCACAAAATGCTGCTGCTGTTATTTTTAATTTAGCGTTTACACTAATTATGTTCAGATAAATTCCTTTAAATGTGGTGTCATATTGTGAAAGAAAAACGGTCATTGTTAGAACAAGAAGGATTAGGTTACTGGAAGAATTTTTTGATGTTTTGACAGGTAAACCACTTATTTGCTGTAAAGGTTTAGTGAAAACCATTTAAAATGTTTCCCTTCTACACTTTTTGCGTTAAATCCCTTTTACGTGCTGGGCTTTCCTCTCCTCCTCTGCCTTCTTTCTTGCAGCCTGCCAGTGCAGTCACGTGGGGAATAACTGTGATGCTAAGACAGGACAGTGTATCTGTCCTCCAAACACCATCGGCGATAGCTGCGACCGGTGTGCTCCAAACCACTGGGGCCACGATATCATAACTGGATGCAAGGTAGGCAGAAACTGATTAATTGACTGGACGACTTGTCATTTTAACAAATGTTTTGTAGAACAGCAGTGGTTTACTGTCCCTTTTTGAGCAGTTTTACTACTTGTCTGACCTCAGTCAGTGATGGTGATGAATTCTCTACTTTTCTAATATGAAGTTGAAATGTTCAATGTATTAGTAAACAGATTGTGTTTATGCATGCTAAGTATATTACTACAATAATAAATTACCACACAAACACCTTTTTCTTATTATTATACCCCTAAAGAAGTGCATAGTAAAGGTCAATATAATCAGAGTAACTTGCAGCATTAAAATTTTTATCCCAATTTACACATTTGTCTTTACCTTTGCCTTGGTCTGTTTTAGTTGGTTACTATTTGTTTGCTGTGACTTTTTTTCCACTGCCTTCTCAGTAGCTTTCTGTTTTAGATTCCTTTTCTTACCTTAATTACCACTTTTTTCCGTGCTCCCTCTCTTTCATACCCGTCCGTACTTTGTTCTCTCTCCATCACAGTGTTTGTTTACACGGACTTTTGTTTTTATTCCCTCATCTTTATCACATTTCTTTCTGTGACTCTGTGCTAATGTGCTTGTAGCTTTCAGCTCAGAGTCTTATAGAGTTTTCATCTTTAAAGCAACGGTCGATTTAACACCATCAAAGTTGTCTGTGTAGCTACAGTATAAGAATATTATATAATAGCAGCACTTTGGTGTTAACAGGCTTTAGTGTAATTTCACTCACACCAGTCCATTAGTGGAAGAAGTAGTTCTTTTACTTCAGTAAATGTGGAATTGCCACAACAAAGGTTGAAATACAAATAAAAATCATGCATTCAAAATGTTAATACTAGAAGTACATAGGGAGTATCATCAGAAAACACAAAGTACTAAATGTTAAAGAACTGATAATGCAGAATGATCATTTGCAAAATACTGTACAGTAATTTTAATGTGGTAGCTGGTAAGAGTGGAGATAGTTTATTGTTCATTATATATTTTCTGTTCATTTGAACCTACAAAATATCTACAATAACCTATTCTGTCCAAAGTAGTAGAGTAAAAAGTACAACAATTAGCTCTGAAATGTAGCATAAAATAAAACAAATGTTGACTCTTGACCTTCAGACATGTAGGCTCAGTTTTTTTGCACTACAGCATTTGACAGCATTTGATAGTATTCCCTTGTGCATCTTGGGTTTATGTAGACTATTTTCTATACTGAAACCAAGACCAAATACTTGACTTGCATTTGACTAAAACGTGTCCGTGTGATGTTCTAATGTCTAACTGAGGATCGTTTAATTAATTGTGTATGTGTGTGTGTAGGAATGCGGTTGCAGTGCGGTCGGCTCAGTGACCCTGCAGTGTAACGTCAACACAGGCTGCTGCTTCTGTCACGACTCCTACAGAGGCGAAAAATGCAATGAATGTCAAATTGGATTCAGAGACTTTCCTCAGGTAAATGACCCGAACTAATTCTTATGTTATTGCTGATATTATCAAAGAATGCTTTTATTTTTATTGAGGAGTCACTGGAGATTGTCTAGTGGGATTCACTCATTGGGGAATGAGCACCTCTGTGACTTTACCAGGACACGGAAGAGTGATTTTTATAGACCCGACTATGCTAATATTATGGATTTTACTAGCATAAAAGGCCTTAATGAAAGGATTTGTTCCCTGCGTGGTTGATTGAAGCTTAATGATATCATCACATCATCGTTAAATTATCTTTATACCAGACCTGAACTTCTCAGCAGTTTGTAAAAAAAGAAACAAGCTTCTTACCACCGTGTCAGTTGAAACTTCATTGAATTTTATATTACCACCAAATATGCAGTTTCAGTCATCCATCCATCCATTTTCCTCCGCTTATCCGGGACCGGGTCGCGGGGGCAGCAGTCTAAGCAAAGATGCCCAGACTTCCCTCTCTCCAGACACTTCCTCCAGCTCCTCCGGGAAAATGCAGAGGCATTCCCAGGCCAGCCGAGAGACATAGTCCCTCCAGCGTGTCCTGGGTCTTCCCCGGGGCCTCCTCCCAGTGGGACATGCCCGGAACACCTCC
>NW_018127943.1:2026575-2027070 GCF_001952655.1 Monopterus albus | reverse complement strand
TCAGCCAAGACAGCCCCACAACATCCAGAGACTTAAGGTACTCAGGGCGGATCTCATCCATCCCCGGTCTCTTGCCACTGAGAAGCTTCTTGACTACACCACCTCCGCATCCTTACCCAAGACAACTCGAACAAAAACCCAACTTACATGCTACCTATAGGAAGAGCCCATAAACAGATCCACTTGGGTTGTGGCACAACAACCAGGTTAAATTTCCTCTGTTCTCTAAAGTTGCCCACAAATACATCTGTGTTTGTGCAATAAGCACTCAGGGAGGCATGGCCTCACTGAACTCTTTCAAGACCGGAGTTTTTTTCCTCCGCAACCACCTGGGCTGCAGCCCGCTTGGCCTGCCGGTACCCGTCAGCTGTCTCAGGAGTCCCACAAGCCAACCAGGCTCGAAAGGACTCCTTCTTCAGCTTGACAGCATCCCTTACTTCCGGTGTCCACCACCGGGTTCGGGGATTGCCACCACGACAGGCACCGGAGACCTTA
>NW_018127943.1:2022563-2025648 GCF_001952655.1 Monopterus albus | reverse complement strand
CATTCCATGTCCCCAGGGCTAGTCTCCGTGTCCAGAGATCGGGCTGTCGGGGCCCCTGCCTTCGACTGCTGCCCAATCCACTATGCACCGGCCCCTTACGGATCCTCCTGCAGGTGGTGAGCCCACAGGAGGACGTCCCCACGTCACTCGTTCGGGCTAAGCCCGGCCGGGCCCCGTGGGGGGAGGCCCGGCCACCAGGCGCTCGCATTCGAGCCCCAACCCCGGGCCTGGCTCCCGGGTGGGGCCCCGGCTGCGCCATGCCGGGCGACGTCATGGGACTTGATGTTAGTCTATTCATAAGGGGCTTTTGAACCGCTTTTAGTCTGACCCGTCACCCAGGACCTGTTTGCCTTGGGAGACCCTACCAGGGACATATAGCCCCCGACAACATAGCTCCTAGGATCACTCGGGTACTCAAACCCCTCCACCACAATAAGGTGGCGGTTCAAAGAGGGGCAGTTTCAGTCAAGTCTTGTCAATTTGAATCCAGCAGGCTCTCTTTAATTAGAGTTCAAAAAGGCACACACACACTCACAATGAAACTTGATATTTGATATCTGCTTCATTGTGCAGCTCTAGTCGAAGTAGAGGAATCCTAGTTTTCCATGAATATTATGGCAACAGAATAAAAATGACTTAATAATCCAGTTGAAAAGCCAGAGTTCAGAGAATAAAGCTCAACTTTTTGGAAGTCAGTAACTTCATTCATATGGGAAGATAACTGTGTTTAGTCTGTGATTATTGTTCGACTGAACTTCAGCAGTGTCTCAGCCAACATGGGAGCGAGAAGATTACAGCAGCATTTTCATTTTGAAGTTTAATGGTGTGGTGAAGCATAAAGCTAGTAGACACTATGGCAGCTCCTTTCAAAGTCTGTTATATTGTTGATAACAGAAGTGTTGCGTTGCCCACAGTGCACCCAGTGTGAGTGTAACAAATCAGGGTCGGACAGCCAGACCTGTGACCTGGAGAAAGGTGTGTGTGCCTGCGCCGATCGAACTGGAAAATGTAGCTGCAAGGTATGGTATACACTCACCAAAACACACACTCTTATACTTCCTTAAACTTATGGCGTATCTTATCCTGCATGATGTTAACAGGATTCTTTATTTCTTAATGTTTCAGTAATTTATTTACAGAGAAAAAAACTGCATAAAAGTATGTGGCTATACATATAATCTACATGATTTTGAGGTTTCCCCCCCAAAAACAGCATAAAACACTGCTCTATATTTAACAGTTTGATAGGGCACTCGATAAGACTTGTAATTCAAAATTTCAACTGTAGACCATTATTATATTAGAGGATATTACATCTCTCGCACTCACTCACTCACTCACCCACACACACACACACACACACATGTATATGTATATATATATACAGTGCCTTGCGAAAGTATTCGGCCCCCTTGAACTTTGTGACCTTTTGCCACATTTCAGGCTTCAAACATAAAGATATAAAACTGTAATTTTTTGTGAAGAATCAACAACAAGTGGGACACAATCATGAAGTGGAATGAAATTTATTGGATATTTCAAACTTTTTTAACAAATAAAAAACTGAAAAATTGGGCGTGCAAAATTATTCAGCCCCCTTAAGTTAATACTTTGTAGCGCCACCTTTTGCTGCGATTACAGCTGTAAGTCACTTGGGGTATGTCTCTATCAGTTTTGCACATCGAGAGACTGAAATTTTTGCCCATGCCTCCTTGCAAAACAGCTCGAGCTCAGTGAGGTTGGATGGAGAGCGTTTGTGAACAGCAGTTTTCAGTTCTTTCCACAGATTATCGATTGGATTCAGGTCTGGACTTTGACTTGGCCATTCTAACACCTGGATATGTTTATTTGTGAACCATTCCATTGTAGAATTTGCTTTATGTTTTGGATCATTGTCTTGTTGGAAGACAAAGCTCCGTCCCAGTCTCAGGTCTTTTGCAGACTCCATCAGGTTTCCTTCCAGAATGGTCCTGTATGTGGCTCCATCCATCTTCCCATCAATTTTAACCATCTTCCCGGTCCCTGCTGAAGAAAAGCAGGCCCAAACCACGATGCTGCCACCACCATGTTTGACAGTGGGGATGGTGTGTTCAGGGCGATGAGCTGTGTTGCTTTTACGCCAAACATAACGTTTTGCATTGTTGCCAAAAAGTTCGATTTTGGTTTCATCTGACCAGAGCACCTTCTTCCACATGTTTGGTGTGTCTCCCAGGTGGCTTGTGGCAAACTTTAAACGACACTTTTTATGGATATCTTTAAGAAATGGCTTTCTTCTTGCCACTCTTCCATAAAGGCCAGATTTGTGCAGTATACGACTGATTGTTGTCCTATGGACAGAGTCTCCCACCTCAGCTGTAGATCTCTGCAGTTCATCCAGAGTGATCATGGGCCTCTTGGCTGCATCTCTGATCAGTCTTCTCCTTGTATGAGCTGAAAGTTTAGAGGGACGGCCAGGTCTTGGTAGATTTGCAGTGGTCTGATACTCCTTCCATTTCAATATTATCACTTGCACAGTGCTCCTTGGGATGTTTAAAGCTTGGGAAATCTTTTTGTATCCAAATCCGGCTTTAAACTTCTCCACAACAGTATCTCGGACCTGCCTGGTGTGTTCCTTGTTCTTCATGATGCTCTCTGCGCTTTAAACGGACCTCTGAGACTATCACAGTGCAGGTGCATTTATACGGAGACTTGATTACACACAGGTGGATTCTATTTATCATCATTAGTCATTTAGGTCAACATTGGATCATTCAGAGATCCTCACTGAACTTCTGGAGAGAGTTTGCTGCACTGAAAGTAAAGGGGCTGAATAATTTTGCACGCCCAATTATTCAGTTTTTTATTTGTTAAAAAAGTTTGAAATATCCAATAAATTTCGTTCCACTTCATGATTGTGTCCCACTTGTTGTTGATTCTTCACAAAAAATGTAGACTTCAGGAAGAACCCCTCCCCTCTGCTGCCTCTGACCATCAAAGGGACTGAGTTGGAGAGGGTTGACAGCCACAAGTCCCTGGGCCTGCAGGTGACATCTGACCTGAGCTGGTCACTGAACAGCGGCTAAACTTCACCAGGCAGATCAGAAAA
>NW_018127943.1:2012842-2020638 GCF_001952655.1 Monopterus albus | reverse complement strand
GTGTGTGTGTGTGTTCATGAATAATCACATTCATGCAAATATATAAAATTTAGAAAAGCCTTTCAGGATTAAACTAGTGCTCATCCAGTCTATCCACCGCACAACAGTAGGAATCACGTTGCTTCTTAGTCACAGTGGTGATTCCTGAGTCACAATCAGTTGAAAACCCCTGACTTAAATAACACTTTTACTTTTCAGAACGTCAGTGAGTATGAGGAATTGAGAAAAAAAATACTGGTATTTATTTTGAATCTAACCAGGAAATTATTGTTTAGATTTTAAATGTCAGTGCAGATATAAAATCAACTTCATGCGCTGTCTCTGTCCTTTCTGTGAATGTTTGGTCTGTGTATGTTTGTTTTACAACATATATGTGAAGGTGAGCTGCTCTGCAGATAATCCAGTAAATGTCACAGAACAGGGCTCTCTACTGTATGTGATGGCCTCCATATCCAAAATGCCCCCACAATGATGGCATTTAAAACAAGAAAAACATTTTTGTACTTTCCTCCCACAGTCCAAAGACATGCAGCTTAGGTTGATTGGCGACTCTAAATTGCCCCTAGGAGTGAGTGTGTGTGGGTGTTTGTCTCTGAGTGTCAGCCCTGTGATAGACTGGCCATCCTCATCAGGATAGGTATAGATAATGGATGGATGGAAGGGACATTTTTGTCACTGTGAGTCCAAGATGATAGGTATTTTTTTATATAGATAAAACATCAGTTAATTGAAGTAATAATCTTTTTTTTTTATTCTGGCAATCCTTTTGACATAACAAATGCTATTTATGTAAGGTACAATGAATTTTCAAGGTCCCTTCGTTATATCTTCTCTTGCTCCTGTTCCTTACTAACCTGACAGAACTCAACATTAATTGGATGATGTTTTGTTGACAGCACTAAGCTTTTTCAGAGCAGAGAGAAGGCTTAACACACAGCCCTGTTCACAGCCCCCATTTTAGACCAGTCAGCTCTCAGTTTATTTACTCTAAATGAGTGCAACTCAGTACCAGCAGTGATGTGTTTATTTCTAGTTTAATGTAGCAAAGGCATAAAATGCATGTTTCATGTAGTGATGGTTGGGTGTAGTTTAATAGCTACAATTTGTACATTAAGATACAGACAAAATTACAGTTATGTTACTGTTCAGATGGTGGAAAAGTTGCTCAATTGGACTCAAGTTCAGAAAAAAGAATTTTCCAACTAGTGGACGTGGACCAGACTCCATCTTAGTTATCTGTCCTCTTGATGCAATTAAATCCCAACAGTACTGCTGCAGAAGTATGTTTTTGTAGGATAGAAAAATGAGAAAGGATCACTTTTGTTATGAATTGTATTTACGGAGGGTTAATTAAAAATAAAGATGATATACTTTCTAAAGTTTCATTATGTTTTTCATAACTGGCCCATGCCACTGCATTGTGCTGTTTTCACACTGCTTTTAATTTGCATTCTCAAATCCCACACTGGCAAAATACTCATCAGCTGGGTTTCAGTGTTACGACATGTCTTCACTGTATGTTGTCCATGAAAACAATGTTAAAGTGTTAATCACAAAAGCTTACTTCATCTTTGTGTTTATCTACTTTTGTTATTTAAGGTAAATGTTGAAGGAGACCACTGTGACCGCTGTAAGCCCGATACGTTTGGGTTGTCTGTACGGAATCCACTGGGCTGCAGCAGGTGTTACTGTTATGGGCTGACACACTCATGCACAGAGGCACAAGGACTCATCAGGATGTGGGTGAGTACAGCTATCTTAATTGTTTTACTTCTTTTCTGTCACTGTTATTTGTTGAACAGAAGCAGATTTAAGTATTTTGCTGAAACCTATTTAGCAGCACCTTAAATGTTTTACAAATGTAAGACAAAAATAGCCACACTAACTTCAGTGAAAATGTAACTGGATCTGTGTAATCATTCACGATTTGAAATTTGATCAACAGCTTGACTTATTACTGTATTTTTACAGTTGTACACAATACCAAAATCAGGGACAAAGAATGAGAGAGTACTACAAAACAACTACAGCACTGGGAAACTTTTTTTAGACTCACAAACAAACCCCGTTGTCACCAGTAATTTTGAAGAGTAGTTCCTAATCTGTATGAGCATTCATTTGCAATCTCTCTCGCCACTCATGTGTCTAACCAGTAGTTGCCTGTAACATGTACTTGGTTTACACAGTGTCTGTGCCAGCACCCTTGCTGAGAACACATTTGGCAGCTGGCTCTCTACAGCCAGCACTTCATTATGCCAATGTTGTAAGCTTCAGGGCCTTCATTAATCATTATCTGGATAATCAGAGGCTTGTTCAAATATTTAAATTTAGTAGGTCTGATTACTTATGTTGTGCCCAGTAAAAATTGTGAGGTTATTATTACTATTATTACACACACTGTCACAAATTACCATCAGCATCATCACAGTTTTTCAGTTCTGTGGCCTGTTTACCAACACTAATGATATAAATGAGCAAAGCTATAGCAAAGTTAATTGGACTGCAATTCCACTTACAAGAACCTGATGCCTGTATTGTTTACATGCATGTGGACTAAGATGGAGCATAGAAGAAAGTCATTTCTTTCAGTAACTGGAGAATGGTTTCACCTGAAACCTTGTAAAAGTCTTGACATTGTGTCACATTCAGTGTCCTGTGGTAAATCAGAAAGAGAAATATGGTACTGCATGTTACCATTCATCAACAAGACTGGGAAGTGTGGAGGAGTTATGCCATGTCTAATAGATGAAATCTTTGTAGTGAGCATTTAGAGAGCATCACGGACAGGGCCTGAGGAGGGTCAGTGGCACAGCTCACAAACGCGCTTGGATTTAAATGATTGTTTTCAATTAGAGTAGCAAGGTGAGGCGATCTAGATTTTTGTTTTCATCTCTGCATTGAAGGTCTTAAAGACCTAAGATATTCCAAATGAACTGTGAAATTGGAGGTTTTCTGCAGCGGCTCCGCTTTATGTCTTCAGCCTCCTTATAGTTTCACTTATCCAGGGCATCTGACGGCAGCTAGAGGTTGTCATCCCTACAGCACGTGCTTCTGATCCAAGTCAAAAATAGATGCAAGTGTAGTGGGACACCATCAAGCAGCCAGAAAGTTAATTGTTGAGCGGCAGCCTGATTTTAATCTTAAAAAATCATCTCGGAAACGGTTGCCATCGGCGATAAACTGGCGTTTCTGTGGTAACCACTGAGTTTTTGAATGGAGTGTGGTGAGAGGCTTCATTTTGAATGACAAACATTCCCTTCATTTACTGTTGACACGGGGGGTGGGGGTGGGCAGGCCAGAGAGAGACAGGAAAAATGGAGAGTTTATTGGAAAGAGGGAGATTTTCTCTGAACCACTGACTCGTGAGATTACACTGAATGAAGTGGAACATACACACTCACACACAGTCTCCCTATATAGACACTATACACCTACTGTAAATTGTACAAGCACATTGCACTTGTCTTCACATACACAAACTCACACTACATGGGTTTACACAGAGGTTATGGGAGATGGGAGGGCCATATGCAGATGCACAAACACACATTCTGCCCTACACACAGCCTTTTTGTGGTATTTATCTCTTATAGGAGAACTGTGTAACTGACAAATACTGCTGTGAAGATCTGTGCTAATACAGTGAGGATAAATCTGTGAAAAACTGAGATGGAAGCAATGACAAGAAAAACAGGAAAATACATGTAGAGAGAAAAGGTTTTGCCCCAACAAATGAAAGCACTTTGTAACATTGCTAACATTAATATGTTTCTAATATTATGAACTGTTAACATATCCAGTTATAGAGCGCTGAGCTGAGAAATAAAGGAAACATTAAAAACAGTACAAACCGAGTAGAACTTTGCTGCAGGGGTTTTCTCGGCAGACCAGTCCTGTCCCCAGTTAACTGAGTATAGGAGCCTAAAGCAGGAAGTAAAAAAACATGGCAGCCTCTGCAGCCAGTTCCAGTGGGTTAGAAGAAAGACGAGTGACTGGAGCAAAGACAGGTAAGTGCAGAACTTGTAGTATGAACCCATGATATTTTAAGGTGCTGTAGGCAAGGGGCTAGAGAACAGTGTTCCATGACCTCACAGTCCTTGTGGGGCCCAGTGACACTCTAGGTCAATTAACATTCCATTGGAATGTTCCCCCAACGTTTGGTGTATTGAAAACTATCAATGGACATTGAAAATGGCAGAGTTTGTTAAATGTTTTGGCATTAAATTCATTTTTAGTAATACTGGAGACAGGAATTTGCTATTTTTCCTTCCATGAGTGACTGTCTCTCTATTATGCAGCCGTTCCTGCCTGTGTGTCCGAGCAATAGTAGCTTAATAGGTTTCAGATTCTATCCACTCAACCAAAGGCCACTCTTTCATAAGGCCTGAGATATTATTCATACAATATCCACATATCAACACTGCTGGATTACAGTGACACAGAGAGGAAGATATTGAGGTTGAAGCAGATGAATCTATTTTTAAATCAGTCCACTCAACCTCAGCCCACAGTCAATAATAAACCCTGATATTATTCAAGTAATATTGAAATATCAGCACACAATGTGGGTGACAGAATGAGAAAGCAAGGGCTAGATTTTCTCCAGACTGTCACTTATAACTCTTACAGTTCCCATACCAGAGAGCAAGAGACAAGACACCATCGCTTTCAAGATAGTCAGAATATACTTAACTAAAGAGCAATCTTTGTACTAACTGGAAATACAACACAAATTAGCCTTATCTATCACTCACAACAAAATCAGATTCAACTTCCTAATTCTTTAATACTAACTCAATTATAAAATCCAGCATCAGGGTCTTCTTATTGAATGATTGTGCCATTTGAGAAGATGCAGTATTCCTATCACAAAAAATGTTTTTAATGTTGTAAATGTCAAACATTTGTGGGGCTATATACTAATACTGAGGGAGTGCAAGTGTCTGGTTACACAGCACAAACTGTGACTCAGGTAATGGATCGCTACTAAACACCATTAGATACAGCTGAAGAATAAAGATCATTCTCCAGCAGAAAATTCTCCTCAGACCTAAAATGAGT
Organism: Monopterus albus; assembly: GCF_001952655.1. Lineage (NCBI taxonomy): Eukaryota > Metazoa > Chordata > Actinopteri > Synbranchiformes > Synbranchidae > Monopterus > Monopterus albus. The sequence continues at coordinate 2,015,577 of NW_018127943.1, read as the reverse complement.
GGCATGCTTATATCTATTCAGTTTCACTCGACTGTTTCACAAAAAAGGTTCCCAATCAAGTGTTTGCATAAAAGGTGCCCTCATTTGGTCAGCATTGAGAGCTGCATGGATCTGTTCTCATTAGTTAGGGTATCTCACAGTCCTCTGCCCACAGATGAACCAAAACACCTGTGACAAAAGAGGGATGTCAGACAAAAGGGCATTTGAAATCAGTCTCTGTTAGAGATAAAGAATGGTGAAGGTGTAGTGTGAAGACTGCGGAGAAGATCAGGACTCCACTGCCCTCTCTGCAGAGCATTTACCACTGCAGGGTGCGTAGGAAAGCTGCCTCCATCCTCAAAGACCCCACCCACCCCCAGCACGGACTGTTTATACCCCTACCCTCTGGTCGGAGGCTCAAAAGTGTGAAATGCAGGACCACTAGACTGAAAAACTCTCTTTCCCCAGATGCACAATTTCACACTCACTGCTGAATATTTGCACTTCATGGCTCCCACGTAGCATATATTCTCTCTGCATTATATTGTGTTCTTGTTGTATTTTTAATTGCTTCCTTCACTTGCTGCTTTAAAGTGCCTTAGATTTGTGTTACTGCCTATGGAAATTTGTGTTATTGCTCATCTACTTTATATTTCACTTGTATTGTGTGGCAAAGTAAGAATTTCATTGTACAGGGAAACACGTTTCCTAACTCTGCATATGACAAACACTTTGACCCTTGACCTTTAAGTGAGCATCATTAAGGGGTAAAGAAAGGACCCTGACACCACACACAGGATGATCAGTTGCTGTGTAGCATAATTTAAAGTCATGACATTCTCTTCAACAAAAAGTATTCAGCTCTCAGGATTAATCTTTGCATTGCATTAATATTGCCGTTGCTGTTGTGTGCCCTGCTGTAGTTAACCCTGAAGCCAGAGCAGACAGTGCTCCACCTGGTGGATAAATCTAACACTGTGGAGACGAGGAGAGGTGTGAGCTTCCAGCACCCTGAGATCCTCGCTCATGCAGAGCTGGTCACCTCGGTTCTCTCTGAACCCTACTACTGGAAACTACCGGAGCAGTTCAGAGGCTCTATGGTAGAAACCTTAATAATCTGACAGTAGATTTTTATATTGTTTTATATTACAGCAATCTTTAATTCACTGACTATCAAAACATTTATGTACAAGATTTATTTTATCTAAGATTCAAACAGTTTGCCAGATATTCAAGAGGACTTGCCTCAGTGAGGAAGGTAGATCAACACTGTTTTATTCTCTGCATCTTTCTTTAGATCACAGCATATGGTGGACATCTGAAATATGCAGTGTACTACGAAGCTAGAGATGAAACCGGCCCTTCCTCCTATGAGCCTCAGGTCATCATTAAAGGTGGTCCTAATCACAACATTGTGATGAACCGCCACATCCCAGGGCTCCAGATTGGTCAGCTCACACGCCATGAGATAGACATGACAGAGGTGCAGTATGTCTTTATATTCTACTTCTTTACTACTTATCAACAACAAAAATAGTAGACCTAAACCAAATATTTAGTTTTGGCTAGCTCTGTAGGTCAATACAAACAGGGTTTGTTAGATTGATAATAGTCTCCAGTGGGTGTCAGTGTGGTTAATGGTGTGTGTGTGTGTGTGTGTGTGTGTGTGTGTGTGTGTGTGTGTGTGTGTGTGTTCAGCATGAGTGGAAGTATGCAGATGGCCGGCCCATGACTCGAGAGGACTTCATGGACATTTTGTTTCATGTTGACTACATCCTAATTAAGGCATCACATGGCAACTTGATGAGACACAGCCGGTAAAACACACACTTTCACACATACATGCACCTCCACACACTGTTGTCCATTAATATATGTGAAATTTGATAGTTGGCTAAATTATAACCTATGGGGAAAACCTCTCTCCCATTTGTATCCCAAGGTGTAATAAAGAAAATTGTGTCCACAGCAGAAACAATATAACTTGCTGCAAATAATCACTATGGTTCTCTCTGGATATTTCACATTATGCATTTAAATAATACATCTAATATAATCTTCTGTGACTATGTCAGGTACCTTAGTTTCATCATTTACAAATCGCCCAACAAACCAGCGTTATTAGAAACACACATGGAAGCAGTTGCCAGAGCTATTACATCATTGTGTTAACGGAGTTTTGTCTTTTCTCTCTCTCAGCATTTCAGAGATCAGTCTAACAGTGGCTGAGGAAGGACGGCCAACCAGAGAGAGTGAGAAAGCCTATCAAATAGAAAAGTGTGACTGTCCCGTCGGATACTCTGGACTTTCTTGTGAGGTGCGCACGCAACTGAACACATCCACACACACACACACACAAGAATGCAGACATGTGAAGACCTTGCATTTACAAAATGTTGTTTTCCAAAACACATTTTTAAGAAATCATTGTTGGCAGCAGGAACAGAAATTCGACAGCATCCAGTACTGTCCCAATGAGAAACCAATGCTTTGTAAAGAAAATATGTCTACAATAATTAGATGTTTGTGGCCAATACTGATACAATCCTTAAGGGCACAGTCACACCTGCTTTGTTTAGTCTGTTTGAATGGATCTCTGGTTCGTTTGGGCAGGTGTGAACACAGCAATCACACTCGGGTGCCAACCAAAACAACCACACGGAGACCCTTACCCAGATGTGGTCTCCGTATGGTTCCAAACAAACTCTGGAATGGTTTCTTTGTGGTGTGAGTGTGATACGACTTTGATCTGGACC
>NW_018127943.1:2010204-2012764 GCF_001952655.1 Monopterus albus | reverse complement strand
CTCGGTTGGCTGTAGGCTGCACGCCGTCTTTACAAAATACAAAGCAGTACTGTGTGTATTCTCACTACATTTTGGCATAGTTTTGTTTGGTTTATTGCCCAAATAATTACCACAGTTAGCTAATGCTGATCATGCTGTTTCCTAGGACTATTCACCAGTAGAAAGCTGAACACTCTCTCCTTTCTGCTGAGAGAATGTAAACATGGTGGCCTCAGAGCCGACTTTTAATAGTGTCCCACAAGTTCCCAGTTTATGTTAGTGCAATAGAAAAATGGCCCAAAAATATTACAAGAGAAAACGGTCCACCTTCACATTTGTTTAGATTGTGTTATTGCACGATATGCTGTCTGCCTATTGTCCATAACTTTTTGAAAGGAATATTTTCCCATTTGAAAGTGCTTATGTAACTATAACAACTAAACTTGCACCATAATATGACCCATATACTAGAGTCAGAGTAGAACTAACACAGTTATAGGCTGATGCTGATGTTAACGAATGTTAAAGTCACTAAATATGTCCCCACACACTAGACTGCAGTTGCACTCCAACAGGGAGGCCAGTGTTTTCTCTCCTCCAATGTTCTCTGCTTTCTAATTATTTTTCTCCTTCCATGAAAAAACTAGAACCTCATCTCCTCTTTTATCTACTCGCCTTTCTGCTAGAGTACTCCCTTCTTTCTCCTCCACTCTTCTAATTTTCCTTTTTCTACTCCTTACTCCTTCTCTAAATTCTCTTCCCTCTCATTCTCAGTTGTTTATTTACTCCACTATGCTTTGTCTTTTTGCCTCTGATTTTTATTTCCCCCAGTCCCTCTCTAACTCCTCCACCCTCACCTCTCCTTAGTTTTTCTTCCCATCCTTCTTCTCTTATGTTTGATTTCTATGTCTGTCTGCGTCCTAGCCATTTTTTGCTCCCCCATTTCCATCTTGTGCTCCATAACAGCATCATTAGCATTTTCTAACCGATCGAACTAAATTGAAAATGCTAAGTGAGTTTGCTTCTGTGGTAATTAGTGGTAACGAGGAACACAGGAAGTTAATGGAAATGACTTACCTCGTTACGAGGCGACTTCCTGTTGCACTGATTGAAGATCCTATTTTCAAAAAAACAAGGAGAACACGTAAGACAGGACAATGGGGACTTCAAGAGGAGAGAGCCGAGTGTTTGTGTACTCTATGTAATACAGTATATTTGTGCCTGTGTTTGTGTGATTGAGTGCACAGTGGGTTTGTGTCACCTGTTTGTGTCTGCATTGGCGAGCATTTGCCTGTGTGTGTGTGTGTGTGTGGCTAATGCTGATCATGCTGTTTCCTAGGACTATTCACCAGTAGAAAGCTGAACACTCTCTCCTTTCTGCTGAGAGAATGTAAACATGGTGGCCTCAGAGCCGACTTTTAATAGTGTCCCACAAGTTCCCAGTTTACATCCAGTTTTAAGCCTCTGTGACGTGTTTCACACTCCCCTGTTTTTCTTAGCCAGGATTAAGCCTCACTGAGTAGCTCCTTCACTCAGTTGTGATTTTGTCAAAGCAATTGACTTTCAGCTACGTCCAGCTCCGTCTCTTAAGCCACAGAAAACACATAGCAGTGACTCAATCTTTAGTATAATGAGGATTTTGTAGAGACAGCTTATGAAACACAGAAGCAACAGTTCTGAGCAATTCTGCCGGAGCACTGAGAGTCATTTAAGAGTTAGTGTGTTAATCTCAAAAAAATGCATGAGTTGCCAGCAAACTTTTAAGTATATTTTCCAACCTCTGTTTCACTTTGTTGCCTGTAACTTGTAGTGCACAGAAGCGCCCATCTGTAATGCAAGTGGAAAAAAAACCAGTAGTGTACATAATTTCGAAGCTACAGATACTGTTGAAAAAGTGCCAAATGGAAGCCAAATAGCAAATGGTAGCTAAACTTGAACTGTTCAGGTCTTACAGGGCTTGGTTGACAGATGGCTGTTCTATTTGTAGCTGCTGTCGTTGTTAATAAAGTATTTTTAAACGGGCATTTACTGCTAGCAGAGCGAACAGATGGCTCTTTAAATTGACTCATTAATTATTACTGAACAGGAGAGAGAGGGAGAGAGAGTTACCTTGTATGTGTTTGTGCATATATGTATGTGCGTGGTGCTGGTTATGTGAGGGTGTTGGCATGTCTGTGTTCAAAAGTTACTGAAGGGGATAACTTGTAATTGTGTGTGAAAGAGAGTGGTCAACAGTTGCTGAGGAAAAAAAAAACAATTAGGCATAGTTATGTGTGTCCATGTGCATGCTAGTCTACCGTGTGTGTAGGAATAGGTGCTATCAAGACTGGATCTTATGGGGTATTTCTGTTTTTCAGCTTGTTGAAATCTTATATCTTTTTGTCTCTGTCTCTCTTTCTTTGTGCAGGAGTGTGCTGCAGGTTTCTATCGTCTTCGCTTTGGTTCTCCAGCACCTGCTTCAGTGTTCAGAGCGCCCACCGCTGTCGGCATGGGTAGCTGTGTTCAGTGCCAATGCAGTGGGCACTCTAACACCTGTGATGCTGAGACATCCATATGCCAGGCAAGTGTGTGTGTGTGTGTG
>NW_018127943.1:2005471-2010186 GCF_001952655.1 Monopterus albus | reverse complement strand
GAGACCCTCATCCAGCCATATGCCAGGTAGCTTCTGGTGAACGGAGTGAGGTGAGAGAGGGAAATGGGTGTGTGGGTGTGTGTGTGTCGGGTGGGATGTCAGGTACTGTAATTAGCCCTGCAATAATTAACGACCCTGGGCTTATTCATATATTGTAATTTCCTCTCTTCTGGATTTGTCCCAAAACTACATCCCTACTTTTTAGAAAGAGAGAAGATGAGCTTATTGAAAGATATACAGGCAAATAAATCTGATTTTGTCCAATCGGTGTGACAGTTTCCATGAAATGGTAACTTTGTATTTGGACTTTTAGTATTTTGTCTTGTTAGTGCAATAGAAAAATGGCCCAAAAATATTACAAGAGAAAACGGTCCACCTTCACATTTGTTTAGATTGTGTTATTGCACGATATGCTGTCTGCCTATTGTCCATAACTTTTTAGCCAGCGTTTTCTCTCCTCCAATGTTCTCTGCTTTCTAATTATTTTTCTCCTTCCATGAAAAAACTAGAACCTCATCTCCTCTTTTATCTACTCGCCTTTCTGCTAGAGTACTCCCTTCTTTCTCCTCCACTCTTCTAATTTTCCTTTTTCTACTCCTTACTCCTTCTCTAAATTCTCTTCCCTCTCATTCTCAGTTGTTTATTTACTCCACTATGCTTTGTCTTTTTGCCTCTGATTTTTATTTCCCCCAGTCCCTCTCTAACTCCTCCACCCTCACCTCTCCTTAGTTTTTCTTCCCATCCTTCTTCTCTTATGTTTGATTTCTATGTCTGTCTGCGTCCTAGCCATTTTTTGCTCCCCCATTTCCATCTTGTGCTCCATAACAGCATCATTAGCATTTTCTAACCGATCGAACTAAATTGAAAATGCTAAGTGAGTTTGCTTCTGTGGTAATTAGTGGTAACGAGGAACACAGGAAGTTAATGGAAATGACTTACCTCGTTACGAGGCGACTTCCTGTTGCACTGATTGAAGATCCTATTTTCAAAAAAACAAGGAGAACACGTAAGACAGGACAATGGGGACTTCAAGAGGAGAGAGCCGAGTGTTTGTGTACTCTATGTAATACAGTATATTTGTGCCTGTGTTTGTGTGATTGAGTGCACAGTGGGTTTGTGTCACCTGTTTGTGTCTGCATTGGCGAGCATTTGCCTGTGTGTGTGTGTGTGTGTTTACATTGTGTATATATTGTGAAAATTTGCTGTTTTTTCACATACAGGTAGTGTCTGTTAGAATACTGGATACGTTTTGTCAATAAACTTAACTGAAGTTAAGCTGAAAATAAACACAAACTTCTCTGAATATGACAGTATTATTTAGGTGTGTGTGTGTGGTTGTGTCTGTCACTGTACCCTTGTGGTTATCCTCATAACAACAAGTGAATGAAATCCTGAAAAGTAAATGGCTGTTTCAGATGGCCTGCTCTTCAGGAAGGAAGCTTGTTAAACTCTCTGACATGCAAGATCACACCTGTCAGCAAACAGTTAGTCAGCTGCTGCCGCTGGGCACAGTCTCACAGCACCTCATCATGCAGGAGTGGGACTGGGCCTGAAAACCATTCATTACTGTGTATGGACGGCTATATTTCCTATTAGTAATAGTACAGGCTAGATAAAAGGTTACCTGTGTGCAGACCTAAGATTGCTAAGAAACTATGGGTGGTGAAAAGAAACGGGTAATGATTTCACTGCTGCAGAAGCAGCTGTGATCACACTGGGTGCTTCTTGATGACAGTGTGGATGTGTGAAGCTGTCTGCATGTAAAGATAATAACTGCTTACTCAACTTTATCCTGGAAAATAAAAGCCAGGAAAAGTCATTGTATGACTTTAGAAATCTAAAAGACAGCTCCTGACTTTGAAGAGTTCTAAACTGAAATTACTTTTGTCAAGATGTTGTCAAATATTTTACTAAGTCTTTGTATTTACCACCTCACAATGAAGCACACCAATGATCAAAAGTGTTACTATTAGCAGGACTGTGAAGTGAACTGACAGCAGGTAACAATGATATGCCTCCCTTTTTTCTATTTGTGTCAGTGTAAATCAGCATTGGTGCCAAGATAAGTATCTCTAACTAAAAACATACCTTCTCATTGGCTTTTTATCAATAATGAAGGAGGGGATGACGGCTGACCCCATCTGTCAACTTTTTAATTACTCACTGTCAATTTTAGACAATTAGTGACATACAAGGAATTGAACACAGTTTCAGAGTTATGGAAATGTCCTTGTCTTTGATTAGAGGATCTGAAGAATGCTATAATTTAAGCACACACGAGCTGGAATAGATTCATTTGTTTCTACAAATAAACCATTTTAAAAAATTTAGGTTTTCTTGCACAAACAAATCTGATGTCATGTTTTCATTGTGGCAATATTCACATGCAACATACAGATAAGAGTGGCTTAGGTTCTAAGTAAGACCCGTAGGGAGGCTAAGCGTAATGTATATATTGTGAAAATTTGCTGTTTTTTCACATACAGGTAGTGTCTGTTAGAATACTGGATACGTTTTGTCAATAAACTTAACTGAAGTTAAGCTGAAAATAAACACAAACTTCTCTGAATATGACAGTATTATTTAGGTGTGTGTGTGTGGTTGTGTCTGTCACTGTACCCTTGTGGTTATCCTCATAACAACAAGTGAATGAAATCCTGAAAAGTAAATGGCTGTTTCAGATGGCCTGCTCTTCAGGAAGGAAGCTTGTTAAACTCTCTGACATGCAAGATCACACCTGTCAGCAAACAGTTAGTCAGCTGCTGCCGCTGGGCACAGTCTCACAGCACCTCATCATGCAGGAGTGGGACTGGGCCTGAAAACCATTCATTACTGTGTATGGACGGCTATATTTCCTATTAGTAATAGTACAGGCTAGATAAAAGGTTACCTGTGTGCAGACCTAAGATTGCTAAGAAACTATGGGTGGTGAAAAGAAACGGGTAATGATTTCACTGCTGCAGAAGCAGCTGTGATCACACTGGGTGCTTCTTGATGACAGTGTGGATGTGTGAAGCTGTCTGCATGTAAAGATAATAACTGCTTACTCAACTTTATCCTGGAAAATAAAAGCCAGGAAAAGTCATTGTATGACTTTAGAAATCTAAAAGACAGCTCCTGACTTTGAAGAGTTCTAAACTGAAATTACTTTTGTCAAGATGTTGTCAAATATTTTACTAAGTCTTTGTATTTACCACCTCACAATGAAGCACACCAATGATCAAAAGTGTTACTATTAGCAGGACTGTGAAGTGAACTGACAGCAGGTAACAATGATATGCCTCCCTTTTTTCTATTTGTGTCAGTGTAAATCAGCATTGGTGCCAAGATAAGTATCTCTAACTAAAAACATACCTTCTCATTGGCTTTTTATCAATAATGAAGGAGGGGATGACGGCTGACCCCATCTGTCAACTTTTTAATTACTCACTGTCAATTTTAGACAATTAGTGACATACAAGGAATTGAACACAGTTTCAGAGTTATGGAAATGTCCTTGTCTTTGATTAGAGGATCTGAAGAATGCTATAATTTAAGCACACACGAGCTGGAATAGATTCATTTGTTTCTACAAATAAACCATTTTAAAAAATTTAGGTTTTCTTGCACAAACAAATCTGATGTCATGTTTTCATTGTGGCAATATTCACATGCAACATACAGATAAGAGTGGCTTAGGTTCTAAGTAAGACCCGTAGGGAGGCTAAGCGTAAGTTGGCTGAACAAATTTCATATCTGGACCAACGATATGCTAGTTCCCCCTCTCCTGATTTACTAACTGAAAAGATTTCTCTGCAAACTGAATTTAATCTTCTCTCCACAACAGAAACAGTGAAGCTTATTAATTTATCAAGATATAGATATTATGAACAAGGGGATAAAATCAGCAAATATCTAGCTCACCAGCTACGAGTAAAAGAAGCGTCCAGCCAAATTGCCGAAATACGCACAAAGTTAGGAACCATAACAAGGGATCAATCTAAAATCAACCAGGAATTTAAACAGTTTTATATCAACTTGTATACTTCCGAATCGCTCGGCCAGCGGGACTTGTTGGAGGGCTATTTCGAAGGATTGGACATTCCCACCATTAATGAAGAATATAAAGTTTCTCTAGAAACACCTATCACTTTGCAAGAAGTATCGCAAGCAATTCATAGTTTGCAAAGCTCAAAGGCTCCGGGCCCCGATGGGTATACATCGGAGTTTTATAAAACATACGTCTCTGAGATTGCCCCTCTTCTGTTAGAAGTCTTTAATGAATCGTTACAATTGGGCACCCTCCCAGCTACGTTCTATCAGGCTTCTATCTCACTGCTACATAAAGAAGGCAAGGATAAACTTGAACCAGCTTCATACAGACCAATAAGTCTCCTGAATGTTGATGCAAAAATTCTAGCTAAAGTGTTGTCTACACGCTTGGAAAACGTGCTTCCATCTATAATTCATGAGGATCAAACTGGCTTTATTAAGAATAGACAAATGACGCACAACATTCGTAGATTATTTAATGTCATTTATTCTCCCAGTCCGAAGTTATGTGATGAAATAGTGATATCATTAGATGCCGAAAAGGCTTTTGATAGGGTAGAGTGGGACTACTTATTCTTTACCTTATCAAAGTACGGTTTTGGCCCCACCTTTATATCGTGGATTAGGCTTCTTTATGTGTCACCAGAGGCTTCGGTGCGGACAAACGGGTTTAGATCGGATTA
>NW_018127943.1:1993401-2004133 GCF_001952655.1 Monopterus albus | reverse complement strand
CTTGGGACATTTACAAAATCCTGTAGTCATACATACTTTAAAGATTTGGTCTCAGATTCGAAAGACTTATGGCTGGCAGGCTGGATCATTGTTGAGCCCTCTCACTCATAATCATTGTTTTGCACCATCGTTCAACAACTCAATGTTTGACAATTGGGTGGACAGAGGTATTCACACATTTATGGACCTATTCATGGACAAGACGTTTCCAAGTTTTGCCCAATTACAAGACAAATTTGACATGCCTAATTCACATTTCTTCAAGTATCTCCAGGTCCGAACATTCGTGAAAAGTAGTAATTCATTATATCCCAGTTCACCAGATGAGTCAGTAATGGAAACTATCCTTTCGTACAGTCCTCAAAGCAAAAGGGCCATTGCCAAAGTTTATGCAAAACTCTCGGAATGTTTTGAAACTGTTTCTACTACACGCTTGAGGATGGCCTGGCAAGATGACCTTAATATGGAGATATCAGAAGAGCAATGGCAATCAGCCCTGGGACAAACTCATAAAATATCAACCTGTGCAAGGCATGGCCTTATACAATTCAAAATTCTGCATAGACTTCACTGGTCCAAACAAAGACTCCACCGGATTTATCCAACAATAGACCCATCTTGTGATCGCTGTGGGCTAACGCCAACATCATTAGGTCACATGTTCTGGACTTGCCCCAAGTTGACTAATTATTGGAATACTTTAAGCCATACTTTGTCTGAAGTATTACGCAAACCAATCCAGTTGGAGCCGTTGGTGGCTGTGCTAGGAGTTGTAGATACACAGAAAATACAACGCAGAACAGAGAAATATGTGATTTCTTTTGTCTGTCTTATGGCTCATAGATTGATTCTTTTGAATTGGAAACAGAAGATGGTTCCCTCACATTTGCAACTCAAACATGAAATTCTAAAATATTTGGATCTGGAAAAGATCAGACTATCTTTACAAAATCAGGAAGAACAGTTCGATGAGACTTGGAAGCCATTCATGGATTACTTTAAAGCTGGAAGGTGATTAAGGCAGGTAATGTGCACCCCCCCCCGTCCCCCTCTTTTTTTTGTTTGTTTTTTTTGTTTTGTTTTTTTGTTTTGTTGTTTTGTTTTGTTTTTGTTTTTGTTTTTGAGGATGTACATTTAAATTGCTATTTTGTATTGTACATATTGATACATCGTAACATGACAATATAACAGCTTGTTAGGTACACTTCTCTACTGCATGTTATCGCATTTAATGGTACACCTCACTCTCTGTTACTGTTGAAAAAAGAACAATAAACAGAACTTTCAAAAAAAAGAGTGGCTTAGGTTCTGTTAATTTAATGTGAAAATGAGGTTGTATCTTTTAAAGAAAGTTTGTTTTTTTGTCAGTGTGTTTACAGCTGCCTGACATTATAGTCACACAAATTCTGCATGAAAAACCAGAAACTCATGATGGGAGGTTCAACACCCACACGCTGAGGTTGGCGTCATGGAGGGGTTAAAGAGAGAATGAAAATCAGTGTAGCGTCTTCACAAATATAACCTCAGTCCTTTGTGTGTTTGTGTGTGTATAGAACTGTCGAGACAACACCGAGGGCGATCACTGTGAACGCTGTGCTCCTGGATTCTACGGAGTAGTCCGAGGGATCCCTGATGACTGTAAACCCTGCGCCTGCCCCCTCACCAACTCGGAGAACAAGTAAACTTTGTGTTTTTAAATCTTTGCTTTTTCTTGGTGGAGCTCTACAAATTATCAGTCAGTCATGTATTGTGTTGTGCTGTTGTATTTGTGTGTCGTTCTTTCTAACATTTACTTTCTCAGCATTTTTATATGTAGGGTATGAAGTAAAGTTGATTTTCATTTCTTGTCTGTCTTTGTCTAGTTTCAGCCCTACCTGTGTGGCAGAGGGATTTGATGACTACCGATGCACCGCTTGTCCTGAAGGATATGAGGGCAAATATTGTGAGAGGTCAGACATTCGCAGAAAATCACAAATTCTCCCATATTGTAAGAAATACATGCGTAGAAATATGTAAAGAGGGTCACTAGGGCAGAGGCATTAAAAATCTTTGTAGTAAAGATAATGCTGGTGGTTATTTGTGTGCATGCTGTAGTGTAAAAGTGTGTAAGCACCAGTAGTAGTGAACTCTTTCCTCCTTCCCATGATCCCTCTGTCCAGGTGTGCCACTGGTTACCATGGTAACCCAAGGATGCCCGGAGGCCGCTGCGAGGAGTGTAAGTGTTCCTTGTGGGGAGCATTGCCTGGACCATGTGACCCTGTTACGGGCCAATGCCGCTGCAGAGTCGGGGCTTTTGGGAAATCGTGTGACCAGTGCATGGATAGGCATGTGTGTGGACCAGCTGGGATCATCTGTAAGACTAACGCATGGCTTTTTATACATTATTTTTCTTCATACTCCATCTTTTTACTTTCCTTCATGTGCTGGCTTTTCATATGGGGCATCTGCAGGTTCAAAATTCAGTCTAGAACCTAATATAGTAGCATAGTATAGAACGAAATAAGTAAAAAGTTGGGATGTATCCATTTTACTGGGGGTGTGGGTGGTTTTATTAGACTATCAATCCTAGTATCATTAGTTGACATATAAAATTAATACAAATAATTAAAAAGGCCTCTTTAAGACTAGTCTCCAACAACAGAAGCTACCACAATATGAGATGCCACACTCCCTCTTTGCCCCTTTCTTCTGTTTTCTCTCTTGTGGCTCGCCACCCGGCATTGTCACCTGATGTTGTAATTTTTTCTTTATTTTGGCAATAAAATGCAAATGAGCAGTCAAAGCCCCTTTCTCTGGACTGCCATAGGAGACAGGGAATCGTGGCAGAAGTCAGATTCAAGTCATTTAGAAAATAATTTCAATGTCATTTTGAGCTAATTTAAACTTAATATGATCATAATGGCAGGGCCAATTTGGCGCCATTAGCATGTCTAGACATAAGTGTGTGTGCACGTGCCTGTGAGAATATAGGGAAAAAGGTTGTAAGACAGAGGCTGATGTGAAATTGCTGCTGTCAGGTCAGAGAGGAAATTGCTTGCTCAGGTCTTCATGTGTTCAGACACAAAGCGTGTGTTCATAAATTGGCAGTCCAAGTGCTGCAGTGCACCCTGACACCAAACCAGTCGCTTCTACATCTAGACTATAATCACAAGTCCTAATGGTTTACACAAAGTGGAGCGATCAGGCTGCTGTTCACTTGTTGAAGGGTGAGTGCACTCTGCACTCGGCTTGTGCTCTTTTCTTCCATTCTGTCAGACGTGACCGAGCACTTAGGGAGGTGGCAGCCTCGAATGAGGGATCTGCAGGTATGGTAGCTCTCACATCTGCTGCATAACATTATTTGCACAAAAATGCAACAAAATTTCAGTAGGTGACGTCACGGGATGCATTATTAGACGCTGCACATCCACATGCGATGTAAATAAATCCAACCAAGGTGCAGTACATCAAAACAGCAGAACCACCTGTACTAGAGAAACTGTTGGAATCTGATGTTAAAATGTACTGTATTCTACATCTATATTGTATCTGAACTCATTAAAATGCATTTTCCACGTAGACATTAAAGGCAGATTTAGCTTACCGTTATAAATATACCAAGTATACAGTAACATGGTGTCCCCAGCACAGCCTCACACTGGAGTAGCAAGTTCCTGTCTGAAGAACATGTGCACAAGTATGTGTTACTGCACCTGTGTGTTCTGCATGTGTGTGTGGATTTGCAGTGTGAAGCATGAGCTCACTGAGCTGTTGTTTCGGGTTCACTTCAGACTTTTGTGGGGCTTTTAGTTTTTATTGTAGTTTTATCTGTTGCTACTCTGACAGCACCTCTTATTATGATTTACTGTTTGCTGTAAGTTCTATGGCTACTGCTGTAATAGTTAATGTGGCTTTAGATATTCAAACCTCACAATTCAAAGCTCAAAGTGGAAATTAAGCCAAAGTTTCAGTTATACTTCCAGGCAAGGAGCATCTCACAAATAGCACACGGTGACATTTTTTTAGAGTGAATCTGATGATGATAAATAGTTGTATGCTCGTTTTAAAGCACATTAATTTTTTACCAAGTAGACTTCTCAGCTGCAGTTTGCTCTGAATTAATGAAAGTTACTTTGTTGGTCTGGTATCTTCTTTATGTTGTCTAAAGCGAATCCCAACTTTTAGAATTTGTCTTGTAGAATAATATCGCACAGGACAGTATATTGTGGATACATTACACACAAATACATTATGCTAGCAGGGTGTAAACAGCGACTTACTGTATTGTTCCTTTGGCACACTGAGAAATTATTCAGAGAGATGCCACTAGATGGATTATGGTGACATTAAGATCACTTTTTGCATCATCCTCTTGCTTTTGCAGTGATGTGTATCGTTATGTCTACCATGGGCAGACTTCAACAAAGTAAACTTGTTGAATGTAAGGTTACAACATGACTGTATCATCTCAGCAAGGGTAATTCTTCATCTCCTCTGATGTGGAAAATCTGATCTGAGAGTCTGTGCTCTGTACTGCCAAACTGTCTCACTAGAGACGGGCCAGGACCAGCATCACAAAGAGCCCACAGTGATGGGAGTGAGGCTTTTTGTTGATAATCAGACATTGTACCTGTGTAGTACTCGATGTTCTCACACTGTACAAATCTTCTTCACTGGGAATCTTTAATGGCTTGGTTGTGACAAGCAGCCATTTATTATCACAGAGAAAGTAATGTACATTTACTGTGTGTACACGCGCGTGCGAATGTGAAGGCTTTAGTGTATTTGTGTATTCTGGTTTTGTCAGAGATTGATGCAGTAGAAACAGTTTTTATTTTATTTAATTCATCTTTGATTTCCCTTGTCAGAAATTTTAATTTCTGTAATAAATCAGCTGCAGGCTATAGAAAGGAAAAGAAATTCACACAGTTCAGAAAAATGAATGTGTGCTCGACTCGGTGTGTGTGTTTTTAGCCTGCAGTCTCTGCTCATAATAGGTGCTTTTGCCTCTGTGCTGAATTTCATGCATCAGCAGTCTTGTCTTTCTGATGCCAGAGTCACTTTAACACAAAAAACAAGCAGTCATCATGGTTACACACGTTTTAATACTCACAAATAAAGCATACAGACATTTCTTCCTTATTTCTGTTTGCCTGTTTGCCACTCAGACTTTCTCATAAACTTGACATATGCGCACAGAGAACCACGCTGACTGTGTGTAAACCTCTCACATTGATTTCTCTGGCCTTGTTACACACTGGCTGATGTCTAACGTGGTGTTTGTTTTTCTAGCTTGTGATGACGAGTGCTCAGGTCTGTTGATCAGCGATATGGACCGCCTGTATCGCATCATCACCGGTGTCACTCTGACCACACCCCTCCCACCGCCTTACAAGGTGTTGTACCGCTTTGAGAACATGACGGAGGAACTTAAGGTAAAAGAATCTGTTCCTGAGTGGTTGGACATTTTCAATCAGTGTTTTTTTTACTTGACATCATTTTGTATTAGATACATTACTTCCAGTTAAGTTGACTCTTTGCTGAGCCCCACCCCCCTGAGGTAGTGCCATACCTTCCATTCTCATGTAGCACATTTGCATTGTACAACAATCATGGTGGCAGCTTTACCTCACCACTCCAAATTATGAATTCAATTATTACACTTTGAAACAGCGCATCATTGCTGTTTGAGAGGCTTAGACACAAACGGTCTTTATGTCTTGCCAGCAATTAGCAGTTTTTTGCAGCTAAAGTGATTGCTAGAGCTGTCAGGTTGTATCAGCTATACTTAGCCAGCTAATTAAGTTGTCATGAGCTCCATTAGTTTGTTGAAAACACTGCCACACTTTCTATGGTTTCCAACAGGATTTTTTTTTTTTTAAATACGGAGAATCATAAATATACAGCACACTTGATGACTATATACATTATATAATGCTAAACAGCGCAGGCTAAAGCTACATGTGACATGCAGCCAAAAGGTCTGCAGATGACACAGGTAAAAGGAAAGACCATCATCAGCAGTGTGGGACACTTCTTCATACACAACTCTGTTCGGACACACAACAGTTGCTTTTCAGGGGAGGGTTTAGCAAATTTTCCATTTTATGAAATTCTTTGCCTATACACTGCACAGCCATAACATTATGACCACCTGCCTAATACTGTGTTCACAGGAGTCAGTGCAGCAGTTGGTCAGTGCTCGTGTCACTCTGCAGCTCACTGTGCATCTTTGAATCCGTTTGCCTCCATAGTTCTACTGTCAAGAACAGCACAATTGTGTCTAGTTTATGTAAAAGCAGTGAAAACTGTGGTCGTGAGGACAAGTTAGATAATTTATTAGATAAATTCAACAGCCTCCCCGCTCTAGGTGTGATATCACCACTACAGCAGCTGAATGTTTCTCTTCATAAAGACCAATGTACAGTGTTTCTTGATTTCAACCATTTTAACAAAGATTCGAACAAATTTTAATCCTTTGAAAAAGATAAATGAATTTTAAACCTATAATCCACAGTAGGTCAACCTCCTCATCAGAGAGCCTTGAGCGTCCATGACCCTGTGGCTGGTTCACTGTCTGTCCTTTCTTAGACACTGTTGGTAGGTACTAACCAGTGCAGACTGGGAGATGCTCTGACCCAGTCCTCAGCCATCACAGTTTGGCCCTTGTCAAACTCAGATTCTTACACTTGCCCGTTTTTCCTGCTTCCAACACATCATCTTCGAGGACTGAACTTTCACTTGCTGCCTACTACACCCCACACACTGACAGGTGCCACTGTAACCAGGTAATCGGTGTTATTCACCTCACCTGTCAGTGGTCATAATGTTATGGCTGATCAGTGTATTCACTCCTTAGCAACTTCTTTGTAAAACACAGACGGCAGCAAAAGCTAGATATGGACGATATTAAAAGCCTTATGTAATCACAATGAGTGAACTGAAGCGCATGGTTGTTAGGGCAGACTTATCATTCAGCTCACTCAACCTGCACTAGTTAGAGGAACATTGTCATTAACATTTATTTTGTGAGCTTATTTTCAAGTGTTAATTTCCTTACTTACCTCCTCCTCAGATATAAACCAGTATTTGGGGTTGCTTGTCAACATGCACACTGCTGATAAACTGGATTAAAATCAGTCTTGTTTCCAGGGAACTTATGAACTGTGGTTGGATTACAATTTCATCACTACACTATGTTAACTGTGACTTAATCGCAATATATTGTGTTCAATCAGGTGTGTTTTGTGTTTTTTCCTTGACTCCTACCCTTATCGGCTGATCTTCTCCTTTTCTGCTCTACAGCACAGAGCAAGGCAGTTGAAAAGCTTTGCCCTGGGCCAAAATGTGTTAGACACTTCTCTCTGTAATTCCTTAATCTCTGTTTCTCTCCTGCAGCACATGTTGTCACCTCTGAAAAGCCCGGAGAGATTACTGCAGCTGGCCGACTCCAACCTGGGATCACTTATGGTTGAGATGGACCAGCTACACAGCAGGGTACAGACCCTTTTTTCTCTTTATCCTTCTTTACCTCTCTTTTTCTGTCTGTGATATAATGAGATGGAGCAAATATAGACTGTGACAGGGAATGGGATCATGGTTTAAGGCAACAGTACAGACACAAGTCTAGTCAACTGTACAAAAAGCTGTGCATCGTGAGAACCGTTCTGTGAAGTTGTGCAGTTTGCTGTTTGCACACATGAATTCAACCTGATTGAATATCACAGGATCTTTTGAAAGAATCTGTGACTTAAATTAATCTTCAAAAAAATAAGAGTACATAGAGAGCACATGCACCTCTGCCAAGGGTGAAAAATCAGATCCATAACACAAAATGTATCCTAAAATCCTTGATCCATATCAGATCTGGATCATCTTTTAGGGTATGGTAGGGCATCCTACATTTCACAATTCTATCTTCAATATAGGCAGAAAATGTGTGTTAAATGGGGTTTTCAATGTCAGCTGTAAATGGCCATAAGATCTGGAATCCAGAGCAGATCAGGATCCTCTGCAAGACAGAACTTCTGAGATTAGAAAGTAAAGCAGGCTCCACCTTATCCCCAGCTTGTGACTCTCATGTACACACACTCAAGTCATATAGATAATCCTCCATTAACCTGTGAGACTTGCCAACAGCTTTAACCTCATTCTATCATTTCATGAAACTCACCCACATTCTGAAGGTATTTTCTGAATCATCATAAACTCTTTCAGTGACAGAATTTAAAATAATCTGGTCCTGTCCAGGAAAAATATCATTTTAATCAGTTTCTCAGCTATGTGATGTCTTGCCATATAAACGATGGCTGGCTCCAGCTTTGTGTGAAAGCTGCTCAAATAAGCGAGAGACAGATAATGTTGTTTCCTGTTGCCATCTTTACTTGACTGAAAACTAGTTACTTGAGAAACTGACAAAATATTTTTCCTAGACTGGAATGGATTATTTTTGATTCTTCTTAGAGACTGTGAAAATTTGAAAAATACAACGGAAATGACAGAACGGGGGTAAAATGGTCAGTAAGTCTCAATGTTGCACTTAACAGAAGATTGTCTATGTGACCTGTGTATGTAATACATGAGAATCACAAGCTGGTGCTAGCTCCACCTTAACTATAAGGTGGTGGAAAGTTAGTTTTTTTTTTTTTTTTGGTAAATATCTTTACATTCAGTTTCTTACTAAAATGCATGTGTGTTTATACCCTTGAGGTCTAACAGATGTGCTTCCTTCATCATTTTAAAGCAGACTTTTAAAAAATGTAAATAATGCACTGTTTACATCCATGTTTACTTGCTACCACTCTTCCTCACTGCCTTTGTTTGTGTCTTTGCTTCCTGGGTTACAGCCACCAACTGTTGGTCATTGGAATAGTGCTGTCCACATGCTGTCGTGCCCTCTTGTGTCTACACATTACAAATAAAATGGGTCCCCATGTTAGTTGATATTAAACCTTACTGATGCGTATTCAAGAAACTACATTCCTATTAAATTATCACAAATGTCTTGACCTAACGTAAAAGCTTTTATGTCCCATGGAGTCCCAGGGCACTTACCCTGGTTGATAATGCAGCCTAATTGTGCACAGACAAGTAGACAGGTTTGATTTGCAGGATATAAATAGATATAATAGCACTGTGCCTGTTTGGGAATCCACCCATGCTTTGCAGTGTTTTAAATTAAGAATCTTACTTGTTTTATTGTTCCTGCATCAGATGTATTCAGGAAATACCTGAAAGCATTTCTTTATCTTTACCCTTCTATAAAATACAATTGTCTATAAAAAACTATTTGTTTTTACTTATGTCTTTAAGAGGAGTTATCCAAAATAGAAAACCTTTTTTGAGTGACTGTGCCAAGCAGAGAAAACTATGACTCACATTCACACTGTCAAGCTACACGCTTTTAGGGACCAGGGCCTTGACATTTGTTGACAGTGATGCTATCACCCACACCTAATCATGCACACACTCACATATACCAGCTACAATGATACAGCGTGGTCTTGTCAAATCACAACAATAATTACCTGCTTTTTCTTTTTTGTATGTGTATGTGCAAACGTGCTAATATGTAAGGTTGTGTGTGTTCATCCATCTCTGTGTATGTGGGAGCCTGTGAGTGTACATGTAGACAGGACCAACAGAAGGTTAACAGACTGGAAGAACTACACGCATAAAATTGATTGAATGTATGCAGATGTGTTGCCATCACTGTCTGTCATTCTTTTACATCTAAGAACTCACTCCTTCATCCTTTTCCTCACTTTGTTAAACAGAAGTCAGTATGTTCACTTATTCAACACGTTTATAGTTTTATGACTGTGTGTGTGTGTGTGTGTGTGTAGGCCACTAAGGTGTCCGGCGACGGAGAACAGGTTGAAGATAATGCTGACAGGATTCATAAACATGCTAACGACCTGGAGCACTTCATCAGGGACATTCTGCTGGGAGCTCAAGGTAACAGAAACAAACACCACCTCTAGATCTATCTGTCCAGTCTCACTGGTTTCATCGGTCATTAGAGTACATTGCAATATATTACAATAAATTAAATATAAGGGGTCTGGGAAATTCGGGTTATTACATTAGAGTAGAATGAGATATATAAGAATATGAAAAGGTGACAAAAGAATGTAATAAAATGAATAATTATACTGACAGCAGTAATTAGCTAATGTAGCATGTTCAGAAAGACTTGATTCAATCAGATGAAAAGAAATACTATGATAAAGTCATTAAAATCAAGACCAATTTGAGTCTTTAGGCAAAGATGACACACCACAGCCTGTAGTATATACTCAGTTCTATCAGGCCCACCTTTAAAAGGGAGGCATCTTTGAAGCGAGACAGTTGAAACCTCTTTCTGCCTCCTTGTTAGCTCATTAATGGAAGCTTAGCTCAAACACAGTGGCTGGTGGGCTGGTGGCCAGCTGCCGGCGCTCAGTGCCAGCTGCTGGTGCAAAGTGTTGTCTGAACAATAAAAATGGATCCAGCAGGCTGCAGCGTAACTAACCACGGTGATAAAGAGTCACCCACAAAGATAATAGGAGATAATAGGGTGCAGTTACTCAGATTGTCTTATTCTCTTCTGTAACTACTTAGCAATTTGCCGGGGCCGACTGCCCTGGGAGGGCGGCTGTGTGTTGCAAGAGGGGAGGCACCATACAGACAAACTAGTGTTCGCACATTTGTCATGTACAGGAAAATACAGTTATCATCAGTCATGCATACTGCACGAATGCAGCAATTCCAA
>NW_018127943.1:1942487-1993170 GCF_001952655.1 Monopterus albus | reverse complement strand
AGCAGGAATCGTTACAGACTGACAAGCAAGAAATTTAAATTCTCATGTCAAGTATTGTGTGTTCATTGATACGGTTAATATTTGATGTCCAGCCTTTGCACCAGCTTTTGAAACTATCCTCCAGCAGGATACTACAGTCCCACTGGTGTAAAACATGCTCTGAGTCAGAACGTTGTGGTACAGTCCAGATGGTTCACGCAGTCAGTGGCAGCTTCACGCAGAGGGCTTTTCTCTCTTTCTCTGCACATATAGTAGCAGGTAGCTGCAGAATCTCCTCTTTAAGCTGCTGCGTTATTGGCTGTGTCACCAGCTTGTGATGTTTTTCTCCCATGACATTTCAGTCTCAGCTCTTACAAAGTAAAGAGGGAGTTTTAGTGCTTTGTGCAGTGATTCCAGGCCATCAGCATCCTTCTGTGTGGGGACTGCTGTTTTGCCAGTGGACAAGACTTGTGCAGTTCCTTTGGTCAATCCTCTTTTCACCAGGTTCAACCAGGAGTGTCACCTCGCAGGTCACTCTGACCGTTTGGGGTTGGTCTCACCACATAAAAAAAAGACTCCGTTTAAAATCCACAGTCACTTGTTCTCAGCTTCCATTTGTTGATGAAGTTTGCTCAGTTTTGACTGAACTGTACATTTTCAAACTTTGCTTTATATACTAGGCCACTTTTATTGTAGGTCTTCTCATCCATGTTGGCTGAAATGTCAGCGCTAAACAATCTATGTATATTTGTTTCCAGCTTTAATTCACTTAACCCTGGACTGCTCCAGTTGAGTTCTAATTGGATTTATCAGGTATAAATGTATTTCTAAAGAACTCTCCCTCCCTCACACTGGTGTTAAAAAAACAGATGTGTTCTGCAGTTCAGATTATTAGTTACAGTGTTTGGATTACCTTTATGATGTTTCATGGCTATTGGGTTGAAAAGAAAGTCACCAAACCAAACATCCTGGCTGGCTGTGATGAAACGGTCCTCTCCTCGCTGTTGCTGCGAGCTCTCTGGTCCTCTGCCTAATTGCAGTGTGATCTTGTGTGTGTGTTTGTGAGAGAGAGAAAGAGAGAGACTGGAGTATTCTGTAATTTGGCCACGGATGTGGGTGGATGTTTTGACTTAATTAGCGGCTATCACAAACACACACGCATATACTCGCCACATGCACAAACACTGATGAATATGTACACATTCATACAACTGTGTGTACACAGTCCATGCAGACACCACACATAATAAGGCAAGAAAATACTGTACACGCGTTCCTGTGTGTGCCCGTACAATAATATGATTCCATCCACGTTTTTTAAGTGTTTAATTGGCTTTTAAATTCCACTGTGTAATTATATGGCTTAGACACACGCATACAAATACCACGTGCACATACAGACACACATGCAGTACAGCTGTTCATTACCATGATGACTTTAGCTCTGTCTTGGCTCTAATCACATCATGTTTACATTTCAAATGAGAGGAAATGCTGCATTGCCCCAACCGCGCACACAAACACACAGGCCTGACCACCCACCCACACACCCGTGATTTTCAGTTTCAACCTGCTTTAATCATAAAACGTTTACATTTCAAATGAGAGAGGAACATATCACTGCAGACACAAAACACATGTACACAAACTGCTTGCACAGCACACAGTTTCCACGCCTCCTCCTTACTCTCACACAGACACACACACACACACACGCACACACTCCTCATTAAGTTCCAGCAGTTTGATTATTATTCAAATGAACCTTGGAGTGTTTTACTGTAGTTTCATCATTGATTGGTTCAAGATTTCATTGCCTTTAATTTGATAAAAGCAGGGCAAACATGGAGTCTGCCAAAACCACTGGCTTTGATTGGTGTTAAAACAGATTGTGTTTGTGTGTCTGACTCTCAGCGTGTGTCTGTGCATAAATAAGTGAGGATCAAATAGTGTGATTTTCCTTCGTTCTCTTTGAGCCTTGCAGCTGAGACATGGCAGTGTAGCGCAGAGGCAGAATGTTCTTCATAGCTGTACTGTACATCTCTTTACTGTATCTACAGCATCCATGATATTAACGCATCTCTATTGTCTATTTGTATAGAAGAAGTGAATTTGTCCATCCACAATACCCTCACAGCAGTCTCTCTATGTGTGTCCAGATCTCCAGCAGAAGGCTACTGAGCTGAACGAGACTCTCTCACGGAAAGATGGAACTCCAGAGAAAAGCCTGAATGAGATGAACGAGGAGATCCAGGCCATGCTAGCTGAGATGAGAAAACGACGCCTGGGAGCGAAGAAGAGCATCGCAGAAGAGGAGATGGAGTATGGATGGACACACACACACACACACACCCACACACACTGTTTTGTCTTGCTGGCTAATTTGACCAGAACCCTCTTTCTTTGCAGTGTTATTTGCATGGAACCACAAAACCTCTGAGTGATCTGTTTTGATTTTGTTGTACAGTATGTCTGTATGCTATTGCATTCTCCTTGTGTGTCTTAGATTGCCTGTGGCCCTGCAGGGATTCAGTCCCACTTTGCTTGCTTGCTGTCCTTGCTGTAGGGGGGTGGGAATAACAAGAGAGAGAAAGCAAACAGAAGACGTTTCTGTACAACTTAATAAATGTACATGATAAACATAAGTAAACAAATACATAAAATTGCCTACACACCAGTATGTAGACAATTTCTGGTCCCTAAATATGAGTCGTTTTTCAAAGCAGCTCTTACATTCTGATGTCTTTTTCCTGGTGTTTCATGAAACCATTGGATTGAGACTCTTGAAACTTGCAAAGGTTATTCATTGATGTAAACATCATCACTCCTGAACTATTTTTAATTGCTTTTTAAAGCAGTTCAGGTGCTTAGTTATTATAAATTAGCACCATTTAACTCAGAATGTAACCTTGAAAAAAATGAATACAGGTTTGATGTTCACTGAGATGGAAGTTTAGAGTCAGAGTTATTTCAGTCTAATTGATCTAATTGTGTCTCACTGACTCCAATTGAGTTTCATATCGTAGAGAAATGAACGGAACACAGTCGACGCCTGGAACAGTTGAAAAAAGGGCACCCTACAGTAATTTGTTAAACAGACACAACACACAGCATTGTTTGCTAAATGTTTAGCTGTGATAGCGACCACACATAATTTCCTTTAAAAGGCTTGTCATGCAAAATCGTTGGTCTTTTATTTTCTTTCTTCCTTTTCTTTGATTTCTCAAGGGCTTTTTGTTGACACGAGGAGTAAATACCTTCCACTGAGCGGCCATCTGGTTGCTACATATCCCAAAGCCAAGACTTTCTGCTGATGTTTTAACTGTGTTTTTCATTTTGTTGCTCTCACTCACATTCTCTCTTTCTCCCTCTCAGGGTGCTTGATGGAATTAGTAATCTACTCTCTTCATCCCTACTTTCTCCCCCTCTCCGTCTTTCAGCAGTAAATGTTGACGAGGTCGATGAGTTAATTAAAAGCATCGCCGTAGGGGCAGAAACAGAGAGAGACATAACAGGACTAAGAAGGTGTAGTAAGAAGGAAAGTCACAGAGGGCGAAGGGAACAGATGGACCGAGAGTTGTAGTGGGAGAGTATATGAAAAAAAGAAAGACAAAGAGGAATTGCTGCTGTCACTGGATGACTTGTCTGTCAGTCTGTAGTTGGTTATTTGAGAAAACCCTGAAGGGAGATTTCAGGTGGAGCGGCAGAGAAAACCACCTCAACGCATGTTAAAAGGATGTTTCAGCAAAATGAACAAAACTAGCACAGTTATACAAATGTATTTCTCCGTATTTTATATATTTTCATTGTGCAGCTAGTCTGAAAAGTTAGCATGCATCCTGAAAATGTCACTTTTTATTTATATACTGCATTGTAAAAAGAATTCTGTAAACCACAATGAAGGTTAGTATTGAATTCAGTGTTTAACAAAGCCCCTGGAAACAGCCCTGCATGCTGTCTTTGTACCTCCCTGGTACAAAATGGCTTTAACAGGTGCAACTGAGTTCTTCATGTCAAATGAAGAACTGGCAGTTAAATGCAATTTTACTTGCTTTAGCTCAAGATATTAACTTGGAATTTAAGTGAATAAGTTTACACTTGTTGGCCAAACCAACTGAAAATTTGGAACCCAAGATCCACATTAACCACTTAGTAAGACCTGAATATTATTAGAATATAAACAGCCCCAGTGCGTATCTCTATGTACGACAGTGTTGAAACAGGTAAGACAGTAGTTCCCCTCCCATTTGTTATTTAACTTGGTTATATTCGGTCGTCTCCTTCTTGCTATTCCCCATAGGGTTCATTAAAGTTTCATCACATCCATTTACCTTGCACATATCCCTAAAACTGTGAGAAACTGTTATCTGAGTGATGTCAACCAGGGAACATTAGATCCCTGTCGCCTTAATTAATGTTGAAGGTGGAAAATAAGGCTCCTTAAGGGATGAAATGGTAAACATATGGTTATGAAATACTTCCAAAATGAGAATGCCTTCCAAAGACTGCTCTCAAAGTATAAGAACATTCTGAATAAACTCAAGGCTGCTTTGCAAATCTTGATTGGTGGATCAAATAAAAGTGAAGGCTGCATTTGAGCTAGTTCAGGCTGTCAACTTGAACCTGTTGCTACATTCACATGGCATACTTTTCACCGCAGCACGTGTATCGTAGCTTTCTTAATGGTGGTGTACTTAAGAGGAAGGTTATGGTACTGTAGCAAAGAACTAGTTTATACAACCACACTGGAAGGCGTGTGCATACATTTCGAACAGCCATGCTTGAAGGCAGGGTAAAAAGCTTGAGACCTGATGGTCATTTAAATACAGGGCACGTTTTCAGATGAGCTCTCTCCTGTTGTACTTGGTTGTACATGAAGTGACAATCATTTCTTATTTCCACACAGCTGCATGAAGTTGGTTTCAGAAAGTTACACAAATTGTTAGAGCCGTATCTAATCTGATGTGAGAAAGGTGGTTGTGGGGGTGTCTGAAGTTGTTTGACCATCTTTGCTGTCCCTTATGTTGTCACTGGTTATTCCATTGCTGCATTGGTTCTGCTGCTGTTCATTTAGCATTCATAAGCATGCCCAAGCTTATGAATACTTGGGTACACTATTATCATCATTCCTCCCTCCAACCTGTACTTAGCTGGGTGTTTTCCCATGGGGAGTGACGAGGTCAGAGTTTGGATGGCAATTATCAAAATTTAAAAAATTATCTGTGTTTACATATAATCCATTTTTTGTTAGTTGGCTGACTGAGCTATAATTGAACTGACAACAATACAGCAAAGCTGCAAATTATTCATGAAATACCTCTTTAACAAACTTCTTTCTTGCTGTGCCTGAACTCTTTGAATAGCTCTGAGAATCACTTTAATTAAAGCAAATGTATAGCTGCAATGCAAAATTCATACTTGAGAATATCTTCATCAGATACACAGACTGATAAAGCCGGTGTCTGCAGTGGTTAGGTTTTAGTTATTCTGTAGTCTCATTTTCTGCCAGTTTTATCCGTTGCTGTTTTTAGAACAGCATGTCACGCTGCAGCGTACACGTGTTGCTTTACCTGTCCATCCAGTGACACACACACACATTGGCAGTACCTGAAATTTTTAACACTGCTACATATTTATCTAACTTACCCTGAGGGGTCAATACAAGAAAATCTGGAATTTTGTTCCAGCATTGTAAGATGAATTCATATGGAGTGATTGTCTCTGCACTAGCAGAGGCTCTGTCATGTGTCACAGTAACTCTCTCTCTTCTCTGTTAAATGCAGCATTTACATTTGCTAAATGATTCTACCTGTAAACCATGATTAGCACTGTTTTACATTATCTAAATAGTCTAAATGTCTCCCTCTGTTCCCCTTCCAGACTAGCAGAAGAGTTGTATCAGAAAGTCAAGAGACTGTTTGGTGATCCCCACCAGGCGACAGAAGACCTGAAAACAGAGGTAGTTATCTTTTATTCTTTACTTTTTTCTTTAATATCACTAACTTTATCACATTGCAGTAACTTAATTTTCCCCATTTGCTTCCCAAGATCAAAGGGAAGCTCTCGGACCATGAGAGGAAGCTCCAGGAGGCCCGGGACCTGCTCCTCTCTGCCCAGGGGAAGACGAGGCAGGCTGGCTCACTGGCTGAACAAAACCAAGCTAACCTCACAACCCTAGAGGTACAGGCACACATACACTGACACACCGCTGCACACATGTCTATTGCAAGTTAAATTTTTTTTAATTTTTATTTAATTGATATTTTACCAGGGGAAATATCACTGAGGTTGATAGCCTCTTTTATAAGGGTGCCCTGGCCAAGCCAGCAGCGTAGCACGCTCCAGGCAAGACAAGACCAAACAACATTAAAGCAGATATTAATGTACAAAATCTACAAAGCTAAGAACAAAGTGAATATAAAACAATATCAGAACTAGAATTAATTAAGAGCTAAAAACGAGCAAATAGAAAAGGAATCCTTAACCAGTGCTTTTATAATAGTTTTTAAATTTTAAGAACAAAAACACAATCAGACTGGGCTTTAATACTAAATCATTTCTGTACTTATGTATTTCTGTTGTCATTTCACTTTTATTAATATCTTATTTTTTCTTAAATACTTGTAAATAGTAGGCTACATGTACATGTCAGGTTGTGTTTAGTTTGTTCTGTGTTCCTTGTACTGTATGACAGAATAAAGTCATAGTGAAAATAATCAGCAGATTACATACCCAGTAATCAAAATAACTACTGAGCCTAATGCTCAAATGCTGGAGCATCAAAATTTTGTGCACATTTTTTTTTTCCCCAGAGGAAACATTCTGCAGTCAATGGGGTGAAACAGGAAGCACAAAAGGTCCTTGGAGAAGGAGAACGTCTACTGGATGAAGCAGCCCAGCTTTCAAATAATATCATCACAGACACAGAGGTACTAATGTCAACCTAGCAGAAACCTTTCAAACCCCTGTAACTCTTTAAAACCTAAGTCTACTGAACATTCTGTTTTTAGCATCAGCAAAGAGGAGTTTGTACTAGAAGGATATCTATGTTTTTACTTTGTTCAAATGATTTTATTGGGATAAAATACAGAAGAACTTCATAAGATAGATTTTAAGGATGTTATCATAAAGCTAACAAACTATCTGAATGGGTCAGTCCTTTTTTTCTCCACTCCACATTATCAGCAAAGTAAGTAGAGCCTCTGGTTTTTCTTTCTATCTGTAGGACTTGCAGGACATGAGAGACGAGCTGGATCCTCTTCATGACCAGCTGGATAAGAAAGTCAGTCACCTCACTAGAGGCCTCGGCAATGGCAGACTGGCTAATCATGTGCAAGACGCAGAGGAACACGCCAAGCAACTGAACAAATCTGCTGCCACTTTGGATGGGTAGATAAACACAACACCAAAGCATAGCTGAAACTCTGCTGATTCAGTAGAGCATCACCGAGTTTGGTTATCTTCAACAGCTCCTGTGCTAGATCCCGAAGAAGATTACTGTCGCTGAAATATCGGTTTTCTTGAGTAACTTTCAAACTCATAACGTTCTCGATGTGATTCCAAATGCTAGGGCTAGGTTTTCATGTCAAGGTGGAGTGGCGCTGTAGGGGCACTGAGCTTCCTTGGTGGAGGTTTGCTCTCTCTGAGTTCTGTCTAGTTAAAATTGCAAAAGAAGCAAAACACTGTACTGTGATAGATGTCACTGCTGAAATCTGAGAAAAGCACAAAACAGCTTGACACTCACTGATCTCAATATAAGGTAATTGTGGTGAATGTGTCTCAGGAAAGCACTTAAGTTATTATTACTTAGTAAAATGTGTGTAACATTTCAAAAGGAATAACAAAATTGAAATCCTTTGCTATGTTTTGCCCTCTGTCTCTCCGCACAGCATTTTGGCTGAAGCTAAAAATCTCTCCTTCAATGCAACAGCTGCCTTCAAGGCCTATAGTAACATTAAAGCAAATATTGATGCAGCAGAGAAAGAGGCAAAGGCAGCCAAACAGAGGGCAAGCGAGGCGCTGGAACTGGTAAGGACTCCTGCTGTATAGCAGCAGACACAGAAATGCATTCACACAGCTGTTGGCCAAATCCAAAATAACTTCAAAATAGCTTGTTCCTTCGAGGTCTAATGAGGTGTCCCAATAATTTTATGTTATCAGTTAATTATGAGAAGAATTTGTGCACTTTATTGGTCTCCTTTTACATGTTTTTTTTTTTATTAACATGTTGTCTTTCAAACATTAAATTGTACAGGTATCTTTATGCCACAGTATATTTATTGTAATCACAAACATTCTAGTTAACCAAACCAGAAAACTTTCAGCACAAGACATACGTGTGTGTGTGTGTGTGTGTTGCATGCAGTAGCAGTAATGTAAGCTTGTGCGCTCCATTAGTCATGGCTGACAGATCAAAGCACTTCTCTGTCCCTCTCTTTCCTTTTTCCCCTGCTCCCTTTCACTATCATGACCACACACACCTGAAATCACCCTTTTCCTTCCTTTTTCCTCCTGTTGTTTCTTAATTGATTTTTTTTGTATTTTACCCTTTTTTGTACTTTTTTTTTTAACTTTCCATTTGTTTGCTTTTGTTTTGGTTATGTTTCTCATCTTTTCCCTTTTGTCTCCTTTTCTTCTATAAAAGTGTATAAATTCGTCCTGTGTGCCAGTTCTTTTCTACTCATGTCCTTTGTTTGTATTTTTCCTTTTCCTCTGGCATGAAAGAGGTAAAGGGCAGAATTAGAAAATCCTAAAATGACATGAACAGAGAAAGAGGCAGTAAAAGGTAGAGAAGAAAGTTGTGATGAATATCTCACAGTATGATTTAGCAATTCAAAGTAGTCATGCATTACTCTTAGTGAAAGGTAATATGCCGATTATTACTGAACCTTTTTTTATGTGTCACACAACATCTTTTGTAATTTGTGTATGGGATATAAATTATTCTGGAAGCAGTTTTGGTGAAAGCATGTGAAACCACAGGTTTTGCACTGTTGCTCTGTGTGCTTGTGTGTTTAGGCTTTAGGTCCAGAGGTCCCAGTAAAGGACGCAGCTCAAGGTGCCCTTCAGAAGAGCAACAGACTGCTGAACAAAGCGAAACAACTGCAAAATGATGTGGTACCATGGGTATATGTGTGTGCACAACGTTTCGCTGCTTGATCAAGGATGTAATGTAATTTATGTTTATTTCTCAGTTTCTTTTTTAAGCTATAACCAAAAAATACAAGAAATACACTCACCGGCCACTTTAAAGGTCACACCTGTACAATTGTATGCACTTCTGTTTTTCTGAAGCTTAAAATTTTTCAGTTTTTGGTGAAATCGTAATAAATGTATAAACTCAATTATATGTTCATTATTGAGGTCACAGTTAAAAGTGGTATAGCACCTTTGATTTGATTTGATTTATTCCTTTAACTGTGACTTCAATAATAATATAGTCCAGTACAACGCCACCTTTAACTGTGACTTCAATAATAAACATATGATTGAGTTTATACATTTGATCGTTTCACCAAAACTGAAACTATTTGAGCTTCATAAACACAGATTTTCAGGCAGAAGTGTTGCACTGAAGTGCATACAATTGTACTGGTGTACCTAATAAAATGGCTGGTGACTGTATATACACAATATTAAAAACAACATGTTCAAAACAAAATGGCTTCTACAGTCCAAAGTCAGTATTTAGTGTGACCCCCTCCCTTTGCAGTTAGCACAGCCTGAATTCTTTTGGGGAGACTGTCTTGAAGTCTTGAAACCACAACAGAGCCATGTTTCACTGAAGGCCGCTACATTCATTCTTCCACCTCTCTCCAGACTCTTCTGACATACTGTCGATGACTGGACCCAAACATTTCAGGCTTCAATTCATCACGCCATAATACTCTTTTCCATTGATCTTCACTCCAAGTGTTTGCAAGCTTTTGCATATCTCAGCCTGGTTTTGTGGCTGCTGTTCTTACACAAAGACCGTTCCTGATCAAGCTTCCTCAGACTGTGGAAGGATCAACTTCCAGATGAAGCTGCCACATGCTGAGCCAGGTCCTCACTGGATTTCCTCCAGTCTCTCAAAGAAGAATCTCTGAGAAACTTCTCATCAGATTCTGACAGTTTTCTTGGTCTTCCACTCCTGTTTTTGTTCTTGACCTCTCCAGATTCTTCATATTTCATGAGAACAGCTTGAGCACCACATCTTGAGTATCCAGTGTGTGTGCTGATTTTTGTATTTTTTTAATACTGTGTACATATTTCCTATATTTTCTAGTTGTATTCTGATAGAGACTGAGAAATAAATAAATATATATATAGTCATTATAACATTGCCAGAACAACGAATCAAATACTGGCGTAAGACTTTTGCACAGTAATGTATGTAATGACTCCTCTTACAAGGAGCTGTAGCCTCAGAATGGATTACATAAAATATAAGTAAATTATGCAGTACTGACAAGTGTTTAGTTTTAGTCATTTGAAACAGTTTATCTACTATCAGCGTCACTCTTCATTTGGCTCTCTATGCCTTACTCTTCCCCATTAAGGAGGTGAAGAATGTCATTTTATTAGTAACCAACCTCAGCTTCAAATCAAATCATCATTTAATTTGTGCGTGTGTGTGTGTGTGTGTGTGCAGAGAATGCAAATAGCGTGGATGGGCTGAAGGACAGAGTTAAAGCAGCGAGAGACAAAACCAAAGACCTGCTCAAATCTGTCAACGGAACCATAGCAACACTCAACGCTATCCCCAGTGGTATGACTGCATGAATACACGGTTTGTGTAAGCAGTGTGTGTGTAGACAGACAGACAGACAGAGAGAGAGAGAGAGAGTGGATCAATATCAGTGTGCAGACAGAGGTCAGCTGCTCTGGTAAACTCAACTTGACACAATACTCTGATACACGGACACAAAATGCAGTGATGGCCAGGTTGTTGAACCACAGTGATACACACAGACCAACAAGCAGTAAAACGTTAAATGTAGTTACTACAAATTGTAAATGGATGAGACACAGAGGTTAAAACAGCATGTTCATCTTCAGATTCAGTCCCTGTGAGTGAGCTCAGAATAACATACCTGTAATATATCATGTTGGGTCAGTCGGATTTTCCCGAATTTACTCAATCTGGTAATGCACACCAGAAATGTAGTTAGGGGTGGTGTTCAGCAGTGACTGTTCTACTGGAGATGGATTTAGTATTCAGTGAGAAGAAATGACCCACCTCAAACCTGCCTCAAATTAAAGGCTTACTACTCATTCACTGTCACTTCCTGCCTCATAAACTGGCCTGAAATTAATCATCTGATTGTCACTGTTTTAACTTATTCCCCATTGTCAGCAACCAAAGCAGAGGCAACAAGTGTATTCATGCATGCTTGTCTGAATAGAACATCTAAGATTAGATTCAGCTCAGGTTAAAAGCCTCCCGGACTATAGCACAGTGGTGTCATACTGATATATTCCAACATAAAAATGTATTGAAATAAACTCTATCATATCTATCACCTTAAGAATATCTCATGTTTAATAATGTGCACATTTTTAATAACGGCACCATGCATCACAAAGCCCATTTATTGGTCCAGGCATCATAACAGAATGCCACCGATAAATGTGTGTAATTTATATGGTTTGTTTTTTTCTTTGACAGACACAGCGGCTAAGCTGGCAGCCACAAAGGCTGTCGCAGCCGACGCCAACGCTACAGCTCCTTGAGCGTCTTGGGAATTTGACTTTCCGACTCGACGGCCTAGAGAGGAACTACAGTGAGCTGGCGGACAACGTGAAAGCAGCCAATCAGATGATCCGGGACCCAGAGAAAAACAGTAAAGTGCTTTATTTTGGCTAGTTCCATCAGCAGTGAGACTTTCTGTCAATAAAATAGAAAATGGTTGATTTTTTTTTTCTCGTCTTATTGATCAGTGATAACATTTGCCTTTCAGTTTGGTTATAAAGTGCAGTATTTATTTACCTGTTGAAGAAAAAAGGCACTAAAACTGTTATTTCCCTCTCTTTTTTCCCCCACAGCCATCAGTATGTATATTTCACTTACCTCAACATAAGTATTATTTACAAGTGGTGCACCAATACAGTGTTGCTGCAGTTACCAATTAATGTCAAAAGTATTGTTAAATCCCTGCCAATAAATAAATTTTTCTTTACGTTTAAAGGCTTAACTCTATAAAATTATGCAGGGAACCTTTTAAGTCACCACTTGATTGTCAATATGATCTGATTTCAGCAAAGGTATTGGAGCACCACTCGTGATTTTATGGCCATCTTTAATATCTATACAGTAAACAGCGCTTTCCTCTAATAATGCCTCCTTTCTGCTCGGTTCTGCTCGGCTAGAGCATGAGAGCTCTGCACACTGCAAAGCATGGGGCTGTCTTTGCCTTAATTTATTTTTCAATTTTCAAACCTTTACAATAGAGTGCCGTAGCAGTGAGTCCTAAAACCCGAAACTGAGTTAGCATTTTTGCACTTCTGGTTCCCTTGTTCTTCAGTCAGTGGGTTTTTTAAATAGAATTTTTTTTTTTTTTAATGCCTGAAATAAGGTCTGTGGCTAAAATGAGGTCAGTACATTGTTTTGTTCTGTGATATAATATGCAACAGTAAATACCCCACTTGTGAGCTCTAATGCTTTTATGTCTTAAAAAAAAAGGGGCAGTTGTTAACAAGTGGCTAAATGAGACGACAGAGGCTGCCTGGGAGATTAACCTTCACCAGGCCAAAAATGGAGACCTGACTCCTCTTTAGTCTGCTATAAACTATTTTAACTGACACAGCCATGATCACTAGCTAGATCGGGTCACACTAGAAGAGGTCATCGTGGTGAGAGTCTATGGAAAAATCCCATTGGCTATTTGTCAGGGGAACCATGTTGATGCTAACTTCCGGGCTGGCCTACAAAAATGCATCATCCCTACTGCACTCTATATATAATAGCCAGTGTAGAAAAGGTATGCTGAGCTACACTGATTGTTTGGCTCTCATTAGCTGTTATTGCTATTCCTCCATATTTCTTCTCCTCCTCTGAGTATTATCAGCGATTTCCTCAGCTGCTGCAATTTGGCGTCCTTTCCACACCAGCTCACCACACTCTCTCAGCTATACTACTATACTGTTTAGTGTAGAAGATAACAACTGGTACTACAGTAGCACTGGTCTGTATCACTGCTGCACCTTGTCTCTGCCCTCAGTCCATGCTGCAGGAGCTAAAGTGAAGGATTTAGAGGATGAAGCTGACAGGCTGCTGGAGAAGCTGCAGCCAATCAAAAAGCTGCAGGACAATTTGAGGCGAAACATCTCACATATCAAGGAACTGATCAACCAAGCCAGGAAACAAGCAAACTCGGTAAGCTGCCGGCACACTGACATGCACATGAACTGTGAGTCTGTTCGTGTTTAAAGAGAATTTAAGTGTATCACAACACCGATCATGTCCTCAACAACAGACTGATAATTTAGTTGAATCCAGAATTTTTACTGTACATAATTATTTTTAAGTTCACCATATTGCAAAAGCTATGACACAAGGTTCTTCATTTCTCTTCTCTTTTTTTTCATCCAGATTAAAGTATCTGTGTCATCAGGTGGTGACTGTCTCCGTAGTTATCGTCCTGATATCAGGAAAGGGCGGTATAACACCATCATCCTTCATGTTAAGACCACCACGCCGGAAAACTTGCTCTTCTACCTGGGATCAGCCAAATATGTAAGTTACCTGCTTACTGAGTATACAGCGCAAATTAAGTGCACAGAAACTGTTTACTAGCTAGGCTCTTACAGTGAAATACACTGTGTAAAATGTAAAATGTAAAATTCTGGCCCCTTTGTTATTTTCCTTGTATCTGTCACCGCTTGCCGCCATTATATCCAGGCACAGCGTTGCCTTCCATTTTTATGCTGATGATATTCAAATCTATATGCCGCTGGTTCAACCAGAGTCAGGTTCATTTGGTGCATTACAAAACTGTCTACAGGATGTCAAAACTTGGCTTAGTCAGAATTTCCTTTACTTAAATGAAGGCAAATCTGAATTTATTGTTATCAGCCCCCAGTTGGATGGAAGTGCAGTAGATCTTGGCACATATGCCCACCTGCTCTCTAATGCGGTAAAAAATCTGGGGGTAATTTTTGACGTCAATTTCAACTTTGATAAGCAGATCAAGTCAGTGGTTAAATCCAGCTTCTGCCAGCTAAGACTGCTGGCAAAGGTAAAGCCATTTCTCTCTCATAGTGACTTAGAGAAAGCCATTCATGTGAGCTAATCTTTTTGCCTTTTTGTCCTCACATATAATGACAGTGTGACTTTTTTTAATCTTTAGATTTTTTTATTTTCAGGTAAAGACAGCAGACTAGACATTTTGCCTAACTATTAGTCTAATCAGAGGCTCTTCTCATTAAAGTACACAGATTATTGAACATATTGGAATTTTATGATGCAGTTAATTTGAAAACTAGAATAACTTGGGTTGTCTGATGAGAGTATACAGTACAGTATAGTTGCTAAGAAACAATGTTTTGCATTCAAGTACAGTATTTGTATGTACGCTCATGCATGAATTCTTTTCTCCCACCAGGAAATGACCTCATCACTCTGGCTTTGTAAAGATTTGTGTGAAAGCGGCTTGACTTCATGAACATATGTAAACAATTTCAATAATAATTTATTTTCAATAATAAATTATTGCTGTAGCACTTTGTGCTCGTGAGCTGGAAAGTGTGGTACAAATAAAGATTATTAATATTATTATTATTATTATCTTTTTATAATTATTTAAATTGAAAACAGGTTCTTTGGAAACATATAGTGCCTATCCTCTTGGTCTCTCACTTCATCTTTTTCATACCCCCCATACATTCCTGTGCCTGATCCACTCTCTCCCTCCCTAGCATTGTCCCTGCATCAGTCTTTTGCACACATTGGATCATTAGATGTTATGTTTTAGCCACTATAACTCTGCTTCCATTCACTCTGTTTCTGTAGCGACTGTGTTAGAAGTTTGATTAGGCTCAGTAAACCCGTACTTCAGCAGCCCCAACATAACGGCAGCGAGCTGGTGACAAGTAACCTTACTGTTTTCATAGAATGTTGAACTAAAAGGCAGGAATGAATCAGGATGGTTGTGGAATGTGAACATTGAGCTGGCAAAGTGCAGGGGGTCTGAGACACTGGTTCTCATTAGAGAGTTGATAAAAGCGGGCCACTTGCTGTGGATATATGATGGCCACGGTTAATATCGAACCCTGTACATATATATGTGTATGTGTAGCATTTATCATGCTGCATACACACAGAACATCCAGGCGCACTGAGAAAAACACATGCTTGCATTCCCTTCCACACACAAATCAGTAGACAGTCTACACACACACTCCCAGAGCGATTTGTCTAATATGAGAATAATTAATACTTCTTGACACATGCTCACTAACACCCCTATAAACACAGCACACTGCTGTTTTAAGGTACCACTGATAGTCCCAGTGTGTGGGTATGTGTGTGTGTGTGCATATATGTGTGTCCTAACGAGCAGCATCAATTAACAAGTTTATGTTGTTATCTGCTTTAGTCTGATTTCCCCTGAGAAATCAATGCTTTGCTTCATTTGACTAGAAAGTCTTGAACATGCATGCATGTTTTTGGCTCTCACCAGCACTCTCTAATAGCAAAGAATTATGTATGAATAATAGTTATGTGTATGTGTGTGTGCACACCTCTAACATTTCACTGATGGTGTGCAATTGTGTAATTGCCCTTACCCACAAGAGACTACAAAGATGTGTTTGTGTGGGACATTTGTGACTCCCTAATAATCTCTTAATTGTGCATACTTTAATATAAATAATACAGTGTGAGTTTGTGCTTCTGAGGCAACATCCAGATCAGAGCATATGCTGAAAATTTTCTTAAGTTTTCAGCTCATACATAAGTAAACAGATCATTAATCAAAGTACAGCAAGATCCAGTGAAAATCCACTTATAGAGACAGATGGAGAAAACGTCAGCCTTTGTACCCTCAGAACAGATCAGAGCTGGGTGTAAAATCCTTCCCTGTTCATTTTTTTCATCATTTCCTACATGCTAACTTCTCTGTAGTGAATAATAAATTGAGATATTGGACACTTATTAATCACCACCATTTTCTGTCACAGCAAAACCAGAAGTATTACATTGTACAGCTTTCACCCAAAAGTAGTGTAAATGCAACAGATACTATATTTATCTTTGGAGAATTCTGGTATTAAATGATTTGTCCTCAAATGAATATTCATTTGCACTGTGCATTGAATTTTCACGTGATAGCAAGAGGTGTGTTTGTTTTTGTGTATAGAGGTCAAATCTATTTTAAAAAGGCTACTTCAGCTGTATTCCAGTTCAATTTCTGGTTGAGCTGCTACTGTCACCACCTTTCACAAAGCATTGGATTAATTAAGAAATGTCCACCATGATTCTCCTTTTCATTTTTCCCTTCATATTTAAAGGCTGTCTTCTTTCTTACATGTCATTTAAGTGTTTTTGGAGTTTGACCTATGTCTTTATGTAAAGGCATCACAGCCTCTGCTGCTTTGATTTTGATCATTCTTGTCTAATCTGTGACCCCCAACTTTAGGGCAGCATAGCACAAAATTTTGTGGAGTACCCATTTCATACACAATCCCCACAGAAAACCCACCACAGGCATAGTGGATGTACAGGTGGCCCCTGGGGCAAATTTCATTGGCTCAATTACATGTCTAACTTAATGTAATCAGTTTTGTTTTAAAATTAGATTGTGTCCTGGTTAGAGGAAAACTTAGCCTAAGTAATATGAACAGAATGGCTTTATCATTACATCTTAATTTATCCATCTCCTCACTCCTTTCCTTCCTACAGTTAAAATTCTCTTCATTTCATTGACTTTGCCTTCTGTGTGTGTCAGGTTGATTTCTTGGCCTTAGAGATGCGCAAGGGTAAAGTGAATTTCCTTTGGGATGTGGGTTCAGGTGTCGGGCGGGTCGAATATCCCCATCACACCATCCATGATGGGTACTGGCACAGAATAGAGGCATCTCGGTAAGAAGTGTGCAAATGTCTGAGCTTAAATTTCAGCTTTAAAAATCAAGAATGGGTGTTTTTTTATATTTTCTTACCTTGTTGTCAATCACTTCACTATGTATGTATGTATGTATGATCTTTGGCTAGAAGGAAAAAGACTAAAATACATTCACATATTTTTTAAACATTAAGTCTAGTATGCATGTAGCCAAACATATGCAATAAGAAATCTAATTTCAATGGATGTTTTGAATACTCTATATGTAATTTTGATCAGGGGGCAAGCCAATACTAAATATTTCATTAAAGGACTGATCTCTATAAGCTAATGTAGCCAGTTGTAACACAAAAAATACCACAGGACATTTAATTCGTGCCGCTGTAGAAAACATGTTGTGTCAATAGGGAAATCAAGAGTTTACAGCACAGTCTGCCCATGGCACATCATTACATAGTGAGCAGACATAGTTTTCCTCTGTGAAAGCTGAGATGGTTCTATATGCAGATCATCCAACAAAAGGCCATGCAGACATCCCACATGCACCATGTTTCCATCTGAGAGATTTCCCAAATGTGTTTTTCAATGGGATCACACAGACTATCAGTCTTAGAAGTGTTCTCTTACAGAATGCAGAAATGCAGTTCCCACTCTGACAAGCTCCATAGTGTGAGAGTAATCATATTGTACAGCTCAGAGCTTCTACTGCTACAAACAGGTTCCATATGGTGTTACTCTCATTCATCTTTAACATAATAACCAATTGTTAGTGCCTCCAACATCTTCAGTCAGTGTACATAAAGAATGGCAAATAAGACATCATCTAATCCTCTCCTGCTTTGTCCTTCTTTCTACCTCCAGTAATGGGTTGAATGGTACCATATCAGTATATCCTCTGGAAGGCCCTATGGCTGGTATGATGCCCACCCCGGCCAGTGCCACCTCGCCCACGGACTACACCATCTTGGACGTTGACCAGAATGCCTATCTGTTTGTAGGAGGATTACTTGGCACTGTCAAGGTATCTGTGTGTCTCTGTTTTTGTATAACATCATCTACGTATTTTTCTCCTTACTATTTTTCTGTCTTTGTCTTCTAGAAAGCTGATGCTGTAAGATCAACAACATTCATAGGCTGCATGGGGGAGACCTTCCTAGATAGTAAACCTGTTGGACTGTGGAACTACAGAGAGAGGCAGGGAGACTGTAAAGGATGTGTTGTCAGGTATACACATTTTTTACAAAAGTTTTTATAACTCTCTCCTTGTTTCTTCTTATTATTGTACACCATATGTGCTTAATGCATCTTATGAGATTTTAACTTGTGGTTGTTTTAATATTCAAGAGGCAGCTTCATCTGTGCTATTTAGCATTTTTTCTTTTGTGATGTTTCAAGCTCACTGGACAGTTGGATGAGAAGCACAGCAGTATTAATGTAGACTGTGTTTGTGATTTTTATTTTTTTGTTTGTTTTGTTTTTTAGCCCTCAGCGTTCTAATGGTGAGGGAACAGTCCAGCTGGATGGTGAAGGCTACGCCGCAGTGGGGCGACCCATAAGGTGGAATCCCAATATTTCCTCCATCACCTTCAAATTCCGCACTTTCTCCTCTGACGCTCTGCTCATGTACTTAGCCACTGAAGATATGGTATGTATGCAAAATGTAAAAGGGAATGAAGTCTCAAGATTAACCCAAAGGTGTTTGGTAGTAGGATAACCTGTGCTTTAGTTGTATAAATAGCAGTGGTGTCCCGACCTAGTATTTTGGCCCCGATACTGATTCTGATCTGACACTTATAGCCTGTTTTCCTACAGTAGCCCTAAACGTTCATTAATATCTGACATATTGAGACAGACGTTAATCTGGCACACTGTATTTTTCAGGAGCTTTTTGTTCCAAATACCAGTTCAGCTCCTAGTTTCAAAGTATTAATTTTATTTGCCCAAATTATTGATATGACTAAAAGAATAGCTGGTAACTGGACAACACACACAGAACAGTGCAGGGCAGATACTAACTGCTACTTCGTATTCGTATGTGAACACAGTTAATTAGTGACGACACTTGCATGTATATGTACTTAAAGTAGCTATATACACGCACTTTAGAAAGAGCTGCGATGTAACAGATGATAGATCATGTGTTTAACTGTTTATGCTTGATGTATTTCTCTGTTTTGGTGGAATTATGGTTGGAACTAGTGAGCTGTTATTGTTTTGGTGGATTCTGTTCAGCGTTTTACGTACATAGCTCCTTAAAATAGACTTGAAGCTAAAAACAGACGTCAGGTGGCAGCTAAGGGCATAAAGCGCGAGTGATACACCAGCCACACAGGCAGTGTAGACAGCTTGACTGATTAATATAGCAACAAATAGAGAACTGTATTTCTAAATAAGGATCGGAATTGGATCGGCTTTATTCTGGCCGATACAATCCTGTGAAATATGCCTGGATTGGCGCCAATACTTAGTATTGGATCAGGACATCTCTAATAAATACTTTATTTTGGATTTTTTACAAACTTATTCAGGCTGATTTGGAAATGGTAATATGATACATTGAAACCAAATTTACCAATACCAAAATGTACAACAAACAGAAGTCATAGTAGCGTATGTAAAAAGTTAATGTCGCCATATATGGTTCAAGGCTTACAGTTGTAATTAAAAACTCTAAATTAGTTATCATATACAATATTAACCATTGAATAGATACTTGAAACTTTCAGGTACGTTTTTAACTCCTGGTATAAACTAAATTCATTGCACTAAAGTTTTTCAATTTCTCAGCAAAATACAGTAAATGAATTTTAAATGTCAGCCACTCACAACATCATCTCCCCTGCTGCTTTGTCTGTAGAAGGACTTTATGTCCCTGGAGCTGTTGGAGGGTAAGGTAAAGGTGAACTTTGACCTTGGTTCCGGAGTTGGCAGTGCCTTATCAGTTAACCGCCACAATGATGGACGCTGGAAATCCCTTACCATGTCACGGAACAAAAAACAAGGTACACACAGCAACAAAAAAAATAGCAGGCCAATGGGGTTATGAAT
The DNA here is from genome assembly GCF_001952655.1 of Monopterus albus. Taxonomy (NCBI): domain Eukaryota; kingdom Metazoa; phylum Chordata; class Actinopteri; order Synbranchiformes; family Synbranchidae; genus Monopterus; species Monopterus albus. Next base: position 1,973,101 of record NW_018127943.1, on the reverse strand, counting down.
GAATGAATGGACGTGATGTTAGAGGGGTGTAGAACACTCATATACAACTTTTATGTGCCTGCTCTGTTGTCCCCAAAGCCACGGTGACTGTGGTGGACATCGACAGCAGTGCTGAAGAGAAGATAGTGGCCATATCTCAGGGTCCAGCTACTGGTCTGAACCTCAAGGAAAACCAGAAAATCTATTTTGGAGGACTGCCAGTGATTGGAAATTACAGGTACCCAGTAACTACAGTACTGTAATTCATTCACATGCCACATTTAGACACTGTGATACAAAGTGGTTTGCTTTTAAAAAGACAGTAATACAGCATGTTCTGTGTGTTTATCAGGTCATTTGTTTTGCATTCATACTGATGTAAAAAATTCATTTGACAATTCAGTGCTGTAAAATTAACCTGCTGAAACTTTTTTTTTAGATTTAATTGTTACTCAAGACCAATCAGCCTCTTCACACCCAGTTATCACTCCTTTCCCACCTAGTAGTTGGTTATTAAACCCTAAAAATGTACCAGAAGGTTAAACTTGACTAATTTAATGGCTCTTTTTTTTTTTTAAACTGTTTACGAAGTGTGCTAATGCTTTAATATCATGTTTTGTTTTAACAGTATGAGAGCCAGGTAAATAAATGAATACATACATTTTATACAATAAGACATACAATAAGATTTACTGTGGATTACCCTCTGCATGAGGCTGCCTGTGCTGATTATGCAGTAAATGTGTTTGTATGTTGGCTGGCCACTGAAGGCTCCTGCTCCTCTACATGGCAGCTGGAAAACCCTCTCTCTATCCTTTAATAATCTGAACTTGACGTTTGATTGTTCAGCAACATTTAAGTGGATTTTCTCACATACAGTGAGGAACAGAAGTATTTGAACACCCTGCGATTTTGCAAGTTTTCCCACTTAGAAATCATGGAGGGGTCTGACATTCACATTGTATGTGCATCTCAGAGTGGGAACGCACCTACAATGTGAATGTCAGACCCCTCCATGATTTCTAAGTGGGAGAACTTGCAAAATCGCAGGGTGTTCAAATACTTCTGTTCCTCACTGTATATTTCTCAGCTGTACAGGCGTTGTTGCCATAATTACATCCAAATTGTATTTTAGGTGCAGATCTACACCAAGTGTCTCTACCAATTTTCTTGTACTGCAGGCACAGTTTTTGCTAAGATACAAAGATCTGATTCACTGAAAACAATTACTGAGGTGCTAATTGCACTGCTAATAACATGTTCAGCGTGATGGCAGTCCAGGATTTTGCCTTTCCTCTTGAATAATACTGCAACCTGAACAAAGCCTGGCAGTACATAAAGACAGACTCCACAAAAAAAATGGTAATTATAATAATTCTAAATTTGTCAATATGAACAGTATGAATAAACGCCATATTCAGATTATTCTTGTTGCTGTCCAGACCTCGCTCTGCTTCTGGATACATGATGCGATAGCTTCACCGCTGCAGTAATTCAGCCACTTTTAATACTGCTATACTGTTAAAAGATAGGAAAATCCATGGAGGTTTTTTTATTTTTTTTTACTCTTTACTAAAATCGTTTTAACTTTCGTTGTACAGGTCAGAGGTCACGCTGAAGAGGTATGCAGGCTGTCTTCGGGAGATTGAAGTCTCCAGAACGCCATATAACCTTCTCAGCAGTACAGATTATACTGGAGTCACTAAAGGATGTAATGTAGAGGTAAGATAGATAAATCAGTAGTGCATGAAGAAAATATTTATTTTGGGGGGGCTAGATGGGGCCAATGAAAAACTTGGGGTGGCACACTAAAAAGACTATAAATCATAGAGGAATTTCAGGTTACACAAGTTAATAGTAAAGATACTATGTTATAGTGTTAAAATAAATTGCATACTGTTTGAATTTGAATGCATCATCAACAGTAAGTAAAAAATAAAGGTTTCATTTATGACCAGCACATCATATTTCATATTATTTGCAACTGTCTTCCTTTTTTTTTTAACTGAAATTGTATTTAAATGTCAAGACTAGGTGGATAAAAATTATACAGGTGGTTTTAATTTTGTCTTTTTCTATAGAATAAAATAATATAAAAAAATAATTATATATGCCAAAATGTTTCAACCTAAAGTTCTGATGCAATTGCAAAACACACATCAGATTTCATACTCAATTTCTTTATTACTTTTATCATTTCAGTGATTTATATAAGTTAAAACCAACCAACATGGCATTCCATTTCAATAGTTTTATTTAAAAATCATGTATAAAAATATTTTCCATTCTCAAGAACACTCCCTTCAAAATTTAACTCAGATGTGTTATGTCTTAAATGTACGTCAGATTTTTAAAAGCTTGCATTGCAAAGAATTTAAATGACTGGGGCTTGTCTTTTGTGGGGTGGCCAGTAAGGGTGTACATCACCCCACTCATCACGATACCATCCTATATCGATCCGATGTTTGCTGATTCTTAAACTATGCCACGATGCGATTTCGATTCAGGGGCTTGTGATCGATATCAGGTGATATTATCTACCTATTTCACACAATTATATTTCATTTAAATGTAACAAAAGTGAAATTTTAAACATTTGTTGAGCTCCTCTGGTCATTTGTATTCAAGTACTACTTGAATACAAATGACCAATTCAACAAACTTTTTTGAGATAGGAAGTTTTTACATTGTCACATGCAAAAAAGCTTGAAAAAGAGTATTTCCTACATTGCACTTTGTTTAAAACTTATCATTCACAGTTACTGTTGTGTCTTTCTATCCAGACTACATACCCAGAACTTGTTTCTGCTGGGAGAGTTTACTTTATCTCAGTATTTTTCTCGGCTGCTACAGGTCAAGGCTAATTGTCATAGAAAGCCCCTCTCACGCAACAGATAAAACTCCAATCTATCAAACGTGTCAGTCCACACTGACTCAGAAACATGCGTGCGAGACGTGTCACCCCTGGATCCCCCTCGTTTTTTACGCTTCAAGTTTGAAAAGAAGAGTGAGTCACTGGAAACGCATATACATTGTGTTGGGCTGTCAAAATAAAAGCACACAAATTATCGATACTTACATTTTGCATCGATGTCATCAGATCACAGGGTGTTTGATCGATAGATTGATCCGGATTGATGGAGCGTTACACCCCTATTGGCCAGTGGGGGTGGCTAGTGATTTTAGGATGGGGGGCCATGCTCCCCTGGCCACTCCTTGGGGGTCCCCATTGAGATAGATACTGTAGACACACAAAAGTGCATTTAAATGAGTTTTGAAAATGTCTTGACATGTTCTGTATAAACTGAACAGTCTCTTTTTCCACTGTTATTTGCCTTTTCACCTAGCTTTATTCAGAAAATAAGTGGATTTATGCAAAACATAAAATAGAAAGGAGAGAGGTCAGAAAGGAAATGACAAGTTCATGAGTTTTCTTTTTTTTTTTCCTTATACACATGCAAACTACATACAGTTTTACGCACACATTCACAATCACCTCTTATGTTTGCATCAGTCATGCATGTTTTCCTCTAAATTACACAAAGATGTATGCCTTGTATGTGTTATGGTTTAGTCCCCCTCACCAGGAGGGTGAGGGAGAACTGGGGTTGGACTCAAGATGGCTGACCCAGGTGCTAGTACAAAAAAGGAGGTTTAATGGAATAAAAACAACAAAGTGACAACATAACAGGGTCCATAATACATACAACAAGGGAAGGGCAGTGATGACTAAGGAGACCAGGACGGTAAACACACAAACTAACGATAGGAACTAGAATAGCAGGAGGATGAGAACGGACAGGTGAACAAAAAGAACCAACGTAAACAATGTAATCCACAGCACAGAAACTGTCAGCGTATTTCTGTGTTGCTAACTGCATAATAAGCGTGATAAGGTCAAGCCAAAACGCACAGAGACTGTCAGCGTAGCATCTTACACACGTCTAAAAAATTGCAATGCTCTAGCGACGACGGGGCGTCTGCCAGAGGTATAAATAAGGAAGCCAACAAATCACTGGAATACGCCTCAGGTGTGCGCACCGACCCACGAGTCACTAATTACCCGATGCGACACAGCTGAGGCGTTGATCCCGCAAAAAGGGAGAGCAGGAGAGGAAAAAAAAGAAAAAGAGGCAGGTCGCGCCGAGCGGACCTGACAGTATGGCTTTGAGTTTCACAACCATGCAAGACACATCAGGATTTCTGTGCACTTCTATAGACTACTTGCCTTTCATTTATACAAGTATGCAGCCACGCTCACAGAGTGAATAAAGTCTGTGCAAAAGATTAAAAAGGCCCAGGGTGGTGTGTGTGTAGGTGTAAAGGTCTTTCTCTTCCCAATATACAGTATCTTTACTCTTCTTTCACCAACCACTCTGCTATGCTACAACGATGTGTTTGTGTCTGTGTGTCATTGTGAGCATTTTCACTTTACAACCACTGTCAAACTAATGAGAACTGGACCAAACGTTTGAAAAGTTTTGTGAAACTGCATGCCTCAAAGTTCTCTCTTTTATGAGTAAAACCTTTACTTGCTAAAACCCATACATTTTTATTCTGGTCACATATTTTTGGTCAGCTCAGTGTTTTTCACTACTTTCAGGCTGCTTTTTAACATTTCCATCTTATTGTGTTCTGAAAAAATGTGGACTAGTCAACTCGTCATTTTTGTGATGATGTGTAAACTGCAACTATTTCATCTCTGTCCTGCAGAACTTGTACACAGTCGGTTTTTCTAAGCCTGGATACATGGAGCTGGGGGGTCTGTCACTGGGGGTCAACACAGAGATCAGTCTGTCGTTCAGCACTTTATCAGACACTGGGACCATACTGCTGGCTGTAGGCGGGGCTTCACCAGTCGGCCTGCAGGTGTGGTTTACTTTTTGTTCAAGTTTGACTTTCTTTTGTACTATGGTGTATGATCTAGCAACTTTAAAGAGGTTTTGAACGTGTATTATCTTAAAATGTAAGGGTAGCACTGTCAGACTCCAGGTACAACGCATTAAAATGCTGCAGTTCTAGATGGGACTTTGTTTTAAAACAGGTACATATTTTAGGACAATAAGTGACCCCCAAAATAAAATATTATTCATTTATCCTCTTGTGTTTCTGAAAATCTTGCCACCACAGGCCCAGAAAACAAACCTCTCCAGTTCCAAGAGAAGACGCAGACAGTCAGGGGAGGTGGGTTCAACTCACACAAGTGTACACCCAAGTAGTTTCATAAATGCATATTAATTGAATTTGCTTTTGTTGGCAGCTGGGCTAATTGGATTGTCCTTTATCCAAACCACACACACACACACACACACACACACACACACACACACACCTGTTCACTGGTGTACAAAGACGTACAGTACACACCGTGGCTTTGGATATGTTGTTAGCTTTTAGCTGACTATGCAAACACATGCATACATACAAGCACATTTTCTCAAAGTGCAAGTTTCCATAAATGCATATTTAGAGTTTGTTGGAAACTGAACTGACTGACTTGCTTACACACACACACACACACACATCCACACACTCAAGGTCCCAATACTGATGCCGCCCTCATTCATCATAATCACTGATAAATAAACAAATCTATTATTGTATCGCCGTTGGAAACGCATTAATTTGGTGTATACAGCAAGTGGTGTGTTAGCACATGCCTTCATATTTATAGCCATATTTATGTCTCTGTACATGCATGTGTGGATGTCCATTTCTGTGTGTGTTTTAGTGTAATGTGTTCATGAATGCAAAATTGAATGTTTGTGGGTTTATGCACACAACTGTGTGTATGTGGGAGAAAGAGGACAGAGGGTTACCTCTAGCTTATCCATCATCACAGGTTGCTGGGTACATAAATCTATTTTTACAAACCATGCTGGCAGGCAGGGCGTGCATGTTTATATGTGTGTGTGGAGAAGGGTTAAGCGAGGTTAAAAACACCATCAACTCAACTTGGCCCTGACTAATGGATGTTTTAAAGAGAGAGAGAGAGAGAGAATGGGACAGGAAACAAAGGATGGAAGGATAGAAGAGGGAGATTTAGAGGTGAAACGAAGGATAAAGGGGGAGAGCTGAGAAGAGAAATGATATGAGAAAGGAGAGGGTTGGAAAAAATGAAAAAGGGGGAACTGATCGAGGAGAGAATGGAAACAGATGCAAAAAAGAAAGAAGAGAGGAAGAAGCTTGAAGCAGAAAAATGGAAGCTGAGAAGAAAGAGTACAGTGGATGGATGGAGGGGGGGGTGAAGCCAAAAGGGGGAAGACAGACGACGAAAAAGTGTCCAACTTGACCACAGACAAAATTTTAAATATTCACCACATGGATGTAAGAGCTCCCCACACACTCTACCTGAAATCAGATTTCTCCTCATATAAAATGTCAAGATTTTGCTGATCCAAGAGCAGCACTGAGTAGATTTGAGTTTGAAACTCTTATGATCCCAGAAAAAGAACCTCAGAATCGCTTTCTCTAAAGCTAAAAAGATTAAAAGAAGAATTTGGGCTGTTTATAGATAAAATACTACTGTAGCTACACTACATTTATGGTGGTTGAATGACGACATGTCATCACCGGTCAGACTGAGCAGGGCACCAGAGATTCTGTTCTGTTCAAAAACATTTTCCAATAAAGACATTCAGCTGGTTCAGAAATATTGGCTATATACTGTATTTATTGATTACCTATGTCTGTGCTCAGCATCCAGCACCACCCTGGCTGCTTGATCTGCTGATTCCAGTTCAGCTTTAACTTTTCTTTTACTGTTAAATCCTGAAACCAGGCACAGACAGAGAACTCAAAGCCAGAATGTAATCATACAACTTGTGGCACAGTAGAAGAGGTGTGTGTTTTTCTGTGAATGCACTGTAATATATGATTTAGTACATGTATGAGTGTTTGCATTAGCTACACACAGCTGGATGCCTACACATGTCTGTGTCTGTGTGTAACTTTTCTTACAAATGTACTGTATGTGTATAGGTGAGTTCATCTGTGCTAGGCTGCCTTTGTCCGTATGTGTGACGTGTGCCTGCATCTGTGCACTTGTGTGTGTGTGTGCGTGCATGCCTTTGTATCGGGCTGTGTGTGTGAGATGGTGCAGCGAGAGGCATGTTGTAGCTACATCTCAGTTCAATTTGTCCCCGACCTCAAATTGAAATTCCATTTTCAGGTGGTAAATTGTCTCCCACTTCGCCCTCTGGCACACAGTGAATTAAAATTCAAATTAGCCTGACCCTGCACCATTGCTCTCTAGCACCTCTGTCTCTCTCTCTCTCTCTCTTTCTCACCATCTCTTTCTCACTCACTGTTTTGATCTCTGCCCTCTCATCTCTTCCTCCTATTATCCTCTCCTCTCTGTTCCTCTCATCTCTTGTTATCCTTTCCTCCCTGCTCCCCTCTCCTGTCCACTCCTTTCTCACCTCTCTCATTTCTCCAAGTTTCTCTCTATATACCCCCACATCTCCCCTACTCCTCCCCCCTTTGCCTTTTCTCTGTTCTTTAATCCCAAATCATTCCTCCCTCCTGTTTGCCTTTTCTCCTCCCTTCACTTCTTATCTGTTTTCTCCTCCTCTCGTTTGGTCCAAGTTGGGCACAGCATTTTTATTCTGTGATATTATGGCACAAGGAAATCATTTTGATGTAAGAAAACATTTAGATGCTATTTTTGTAAAATACTGCATGAAGGAGCTACAAACAATTACCAATGTCAAATTTACTTCATTTGAAACAGCTGGCTGTTGATGTTTTGAGGCATTTATTGAGTTATACAGCGGTATAAATTTGGCTTTTTTATATTTTACTTTTAGGGAACTATTGACAAAAAAAGAGCTGTATACTACTTTAGCTCTTTCTGGACATTTATTCTACAGTGGGAAGTCGTGGCAAAAAGATATGTCAAACCTCCAAGGTCAAGAATGAACATTCTCATGCAGCTGTTAGTTGTTTTAAGAATAGTCTCCACTACTGTAGTGTTTTGAATCAGTCAGGCTATTTAGATAGTATATGCAGTATATAATGTATTTTAGTGGTTGTATAGTGAAATGCAAAGCCCTTTTTCTATGCATCCAGTTGAACCTTTCCTTTCCGTTTTCATCACATCTTTCCCAGATGTACAGATTTCCTCCGCTAATGCAGTTTACTGTATGTCCTACTCCTGCAGCCCTACCTCTCAGTCATGTTGAACAAAGGCCCTCTGGAAGTCTTTATCTTTACGGGCAGCCACAGTCCACGTCCTGTCATCATAGAACCTGACCAAGGCACACTGCATGATGGGAGAGAGCACTCCCTGCGTATAGAGAGGCTGCCTGGCAGGTTGGTGTGTGTGTGTGTAGTTTTATATTTTTGTCATTGCTCAAGATTTTTACTCCAGACCATATCATTGATTTAATACTCTCTTTGCATTTACCTCTGTGTGCGTTTCACACTAGATCCTTTGCAGTTCAGGTGGATGAGGAGGCCAAGAAGGAGGCAGCACTTCCCAACGACCAGCCAATAAACTTGCAGCGTATCTTCCTCGGTGGTATTCCTGCAGAAGTTGAGCGTTTTTCCAACAGAGCCAACATCCCATTCCAGGGATGTATATGGAACCTCATGCTCAACACTGTGTACGTACTGTAAAACCTTCACTTCAACTTTACAGTACATTAAAATGTTCACCTTAAACCTACCAGATCAATACTCAGACAGGGCAGCTTTAGCTAGCTGTCCTAATGATCACCTTGTAATATTTTTTAGCAGTGGATGACGGGCCTAATTTTGACCTCACACAGTTGGGTTAAAGCGTAGTTAATATGGTTCCAGGAGGCCATGATGATGCTGTTGATGACGATAAAGCCAGCATCTCTGTCTGTCTGAACAGCAGTAATAGGGCTGTCCAACATCATAACCATACTCATAACTCAAATTACACCCCTCCCAATCTCTGTGTGTTTATGTCTGTGTCTATCGCTCACCTCATTTCACCTCTTTCACCTCACCACCCCAAAGCTGTAACTTCTACTTAATATAAACCTGTCAGTGGGCTTTCATACAGAAGGTCTTTGGGTCTTTATGTGTGTTTTCAATTAGGTTGTTTACATGAGAAAGTTACCATCATTAAGCCCTATTTGTATTATATATTGTTATATTATTACTGTCAATTAGTATGCCATGTTACTTATACATGTTCATAATTAGCCCCAGTTTGTGACTCTCATGTATTACATATAGTATATGTATTACATACATCGAGTCACAGAGATACGTAATCCTCCTTTAACCAAAAATAATCCATCCAGTCCAGGAAAAATATTATTTTTGTCAGTTTCTCAGGTAAACCAACTTCTTTTCAGTTGAGCAAAGATGGCGACAGGAAATGACATAGTCTTTGCTTGCTTTGTGTGTGTGTGTGTATTTGTGAAAGTTGAGCCCACTCAATGGTCAAACCACTTTCACACAAAGCCAGAGTGACAAAGCCATTTCCTGCCAATTAGAAATTTTATATGAGATGAATACACAGTCAAGAAACTGATTAAAATTATCCAGTATTTTTCATGGACTAGACTGGGTTATTTTTTGTTTCTGCATCATTAGAATAGTCTGAGGGTCTTGGTAGATAAAAAAAAAAAAAACAATTAGAAATAGAAATTATCACACTAACTTGCCTTTAAATGAAAGTGGTATTGATCTTCTTGAGCTAACTCTTTGCAAGAAAGTGAATAAGCATGTTCCCCAAAATGTTAAACTATTACTTTAAATGTTTCCTGTTGGAGTTTGAGCCAATTCAACTGTAGCTGTCAGTCTCAGCTAAACAGTAATGTTAAGTCCAATAGCCTGTCTGTTTCACAGTCTCTCAGACTTTTCCCAACCCGTGTCCTTCGAGAATGCTGAAATTGGCCAGTGCCCCAGCCTTGCCCCACCACCACTGCCACCACCAGAAGAGAAAGAGCCTGAGAAAGAAACTGAGGAGTCAAAGCCACTCAGTCCTCCCTTGACCCCAGCCCCCATCACACCACCCCCTGCTGTAAGTGTCTAAAATGAACATGTTGGCACACACACAGATATACTACTAAACATCCAGTGGCATAACATTCACCATTAATAATTTTCAGCAGAAGGTTTATTATATTAAATTTTACACCAGAGGATCTATATTTACAGTCATTGGCATTACACAACATATTTTACTTATTTGGTACTTGCACATTCAGATGCACACAGAGAAAGCACATATACACACATATACTACAGTAAAAAGAATCACATAAGCTGAAATGCACATACATTTAGAGGTGCACATACAGTATATCCTATTCCGCCATATTATTTTTTCTCTGTTTCAGTTGCTTACACATACACACACCTATTTCTCTTTGATGAAAAGCAGCCATGGCTTTGCTGTGTTAGCTTAGTGCTTCATCACACAGTGGTTGTACAGCCCATTAACTCTTCTTTATAGTTCCTTTAGCCTTGAGTCTCTAAACTCCACCTCTGGCAGCCTGTCATACAGTACAGAGCCACTGTACCATGCTAGGCTGACTGTGCATGCAGTTTATGCTTTATGAGCCTACATGAGCCTAAACACTCTCTGCTAACATTTAGCTCCTATGCTAAGAAGCTGGCCAGCATTGAGTTATTCATTTCATCCTTTGGCTTTGGGATAGGCAAGATATATTTCATAGATTTAATATATGATAGGTCTTACAGTGGCCATAGGTTATTGATTACCCAGTTACCTGCTAAACTGCACCTCTAAAAAGACATTGATCAAGAAGCACAGAGCCAAAGAGCTACGCCAGCTTGGCTATAACTCTGTGCTTCGTTGCTTTATGGACTCCAAATTTGTGTTCTTTACGATATAGGCTGCAGGCTGTGAGAAGCCGTAGTTCTTTTAGTCTACATCTACATATTAATGGAAGTTGAATGTAGGCTGTTAGCCTCATTGCAGACCTTCTGCACTGGGTTATTTTTTTATCATGCTTTGTTTGTCAGGTGTTTTATCAGTGCAGTTGACTACCCAACAGCTTTCCATTTATGGTACTGTATACAAGCAAATGTCTCACTGAATATAAGAGGAAAAAAGTAAAATGTTAAAAAACAAAAGATGTCTTCAGAGAACATGACCTTTACTCCACTAACATCACAGTTTGCAGATTACAGTACAAAGAAGCAGAGTGTCTCCCGGGCAGGCTTCTGTTCCTCTGGCCTCTGTTCCAAAGTGTATTTTTGAGTGTCTCTTCATTTGATCTTTATAAAAGGCTGAAGCACATGATACTGGGTCATTCTGATGGTATCCTAAGCAACTTGGGTAGCTTTTGTACAGTTCAGACTTCTTGTATTTTCAGCAAAATATAAAATGGTAGATTAGTTCATGTTTCTGTTTGTAGAAGCTGGCACGCTAATTAGGCAGTAAATATAGTGTAAATATACCTTGTTTTCTAACTAGCTGAATATGGCCAACATGTCACATGGCTAGGCTAATTCATTATTATCAGATTTTAGTATGGCCATATTTAGATTATAGGGCAGTTGTTCCCGTACTTTTTAAAGTATGCACAGCATCATAGGTAACATCTTTTTTAAATAATACTTTGTCTTCAGTATTTAATACTTTTGTAAATGTTATTCAGATCATGAAATAGTATTGAAAACAGAGTAAAAAATGAAATTAGCACTTTGGGGCCTGACCTGAAGCCAGTCCAGGATACCACGACACCCACTTTGGGCACTGCTGTTTTAGGGTGCAATTTTATCACATCTATTTTCAAAGAGAGCTCTGCAGAAAAAGGATATTGTTAGAATGAAGAAGTAATCACAAGTTGAATTCAAGCTGACAGTAAACAAGTCTCAGCATGTGCTTGAATAAAGAAGCTTCTTTATCTCCCACTTCTGTCACAACATGTTCTGTACTATATTCTGTATAAGTGAGTTATGAGCAATTTAGAGGTTGAAGAGAATCTATAAGGAGCATCTAATAGGCTTCTGTGAACCTCTGAAAACTAAGATTTAGACTTCATTTTTCAGTGTGTTTCTTAGTTTCTGTTCTGATTGATGATATCATGACAACTGCCTCTAATTAGACTTTTAAATCACAGCTTTCTAGTTTCCCTCAGTCTCTCTGAAAAGTATAACAGGAATTCTCAGCTTCGAAACAGGCTGTTTTACTTATTCTTTTAGAAGAGGTAGCAGAATCAGAGCTATTTTTTTTAAAATTAACTACTGTTCAGTGTTGTTACAGTAATTATGATTCAATTTATGGTTAAAAAAAGGGGGGGGTCCTACAAATTTCTCCATTGCTTCATTAATCTTTATGATCTTTCATCTTCTTGATATCATTACCTGCCTGTGTCTGATTTAGAAAGCTGTGTGTTTGTCATTCTGGCTTTGTGGCTGGGGCTAATCCCCTTCCTTCCCACTCCTTGACTGCTGACCTGCAGGAGGCCACGCCCCCTGCCCCACCTGCCCCCACATCTACCTCCGCTGCTGCTCCTCCCACTGCTATACCGGAATCCAGGGCCTTGACTGCTGACCTGCAGGAGGCCACGCCCCCTGCCCCACCTGCCCCCACATCTACCTCCGCTGCTGCTCCTCCCACTGCTATACCGGAATCCAGTGCTGACTCGGTATACACACACACGCACGCACACACATTTTACAATTCAAGAATCACACTCGAGTGTGGATTCATGAGGAATCAGCCTCTGTCACTTCAGACGTTAGTTCTCTCTATTTATCATTTATCCTCTGATAACCTACTTTTTTGGCCACCTGGAACCAAAAACCAGCTGTAAACACAACACTGACATACAAGTGGCTTTTAAGTCAATTGGCAAAGAGTTGCTCATTCGCACATCCAGCAGATTTTGAGCAACATTAATGCTAATTTGGAGCCATATTTCTGGGCCACCTGATGAATACACTCTTCCTTCATTTAGCTTTGTTTTGGTCTCCACCAACACCTGAGGGAAATATCAACTAAATGTTCCACTACGTTCACTGTCAGCTGTTTGGTGCTGGACACATAGGGTCAGTGTTAGTGAACCAAACTCGTAATGTTGTGGGTCATGAGCCTAAGGATGATAAGTTCAGTGGAAGTGTTAATTCTTCATGGGTTCGGAACGATGTAGTGGCCCGTGACATATAGATAAGTAACACTGTACAGTCTTGAAATGGGTCTTGTGGCTAAAGCTAACGACTACCAGGGGCCAAAAGAGAAGCTTCTCTGAAACCGACTGTGCAATAAGCAGAGCATGGGCTTCTTAACTCTTGAGTGTGGTGGCCACTCTAACAGACATACACGCAGAGACGTGTCTTGACTTGACACAAAATCCTGACTAAATTACTTCAGATTCTGTTGCTGTGACCTCTAACCAAAGACTAGCCATTCTGAATAGAAGACGGTCTTCCTATTGTTAACTTAATGGGAAGATTCGGAGGGGATGAAGATGCGAATGAAAGAGAATAGAAGACTGAGAAGGGGGAGAGAAAAGGTGCAGTCATGGAGCAAGAGGAGCTTGCCTTTTGTTTGCTTAATGGAAAGATGGACAAGAGGAAGTGGGAGAATGAAAGGAGAGGGAAGGAAAGTGCCTTTGAGCAAGGTATCTCTTTTGTTGGATAGGAAGAGAACGATAGAGAAAAAAGAGGGAGGCTGGGGAGGAGGAGTGGATATGAGGACAGTGCGATAAGAGGTGAGTGTCAGCTATAACAAAGCAAGGTCACAGAGTGAGCAATGTCTTCACTTGGAAGAGAACAGAGGAGAGGAGATTAAGATACAGACACTCAGTAGGATCCTCTCGCACTCTTAAGTTTGTGTCTTGCGCTCACAGTTGAGGTATGACATAGCAGCTTTGTTGTTGTTATATATTCAAAAGAGGAGTTGAGAAGGCCCAGACAGGCAATAGGAGAAGGGTTTGGATGCAAGGAAAAATAAGGAGGGGAAGGAATAAAGTGTAGGAACTACAGGTAAGAGGAGGTGAAGAGGCAGGAGAGGGCAGGTTTGGACAAATAGTGGAGCATAGGGTAACAGCTCTTCCTTCAGGTGAAGGTAGAGGAGACAGGATAGTAAGACATGAAAGGAGAGAGGAAAAATAGAAGAACCAAGGAGGAGGAGTGGGCAGGAGGTGAACAGATGAAAGGGGTGGAGGAAAGATGATGATGAAAAAGGATGTAGGGAAGACAAGATGCAATGAGCAGAGAAAGAGTAAGGTGTAAAAAGCCCGAACAACAGAAGCAGAAAATGGAAGAAGAAAATTGAGCAAGTGAGTAGTGTTAAAAGGATATAAAGAGGAGTCTTAGAGATGTGAGGTGGAGGAGTCTTAGAGATGGGAGGTGGAGGACAGGTGACAAAAGTGACAGAAATGTGTAAAAGAAACAACAGAGATGGACCATAGCAGGAGTGGGTAGGTAGAAAGCGAGAAAACACTAAAATGTAGAGGTAAAAAGGGATGTTGGGGTAGAGGAAAGAAGTAAGAAAGATAAGGTGGTGAGGAGACAGGATTTGAGAGAATAAAGAGCAAAGTTGAGCAGATGGAAAGAAAGTAGCAGCAGATGGGAGGACAGGAGGAGGACATGAAATGAGAAAGAGGAAGATTTGGATAAGGAGAAGAAGTGATAAGGAAGAGAGAAGAATGAAAACTGCAGCAGGGAGGGAGATGGCATTACATGTTTTACAACACTGACACCTTGTGTCGAATTGCTGAACTGCACTCTGAGCAGAGGGGTCACGGTATTAGTCAAACTTTAATCTGCTTATCCTGCTGACAGTTGAACCAAAATCACACAGAAATCAGCCTTCAATCACTGATATTTGGTTCAGATGAAATCAATGTATTTACCTTGGGAGTAACTGATTTCAGGTGAGAAAGGAGAAAAACTAATGAAATACAAATGCAGTCAAACATATCAAACGTGCTGTGATTTGTTAGGACCATGTGAATTATGTAGCGTGCTGATCTGCAGTACATGAAGTTTGGTACGAAGGATACTGGGATTAATTTTATCGTGCAGTTAAAATATTTTAAGTGAATAAACAGCATTGTTCCAATGGAAAGTGGTATATTTTTCCATTGCATAGGGGCACACTTATAAATCTAAACTCATTTCACCTTCTTCATGGCCTCAAAGGTTATTTTTAAAGCTCTTTATTTGTTTTATACAAAGGACTGTCTGATGGCTCATTGACCAACCAACCAAACCTTCAGATCCCTGTAGATCAGAAGCAGAAACCCCATTAGTGTAATTGGCAGGTGTTAAGGTCCCTGTTGATAAGAGGCAATAGGAGCTGCTTCTGTCAATTTAACTGACATGTTATGTCTAATCCACAGGATTCCTGCTCATCAGCTGTGGCCCCAACAGCACTTGAAAAGGCCTATCAGTTTGGACTGACCAGGAACAGCCATATGAGGTTTGCCTTTGATGACACCAAAGTCAGAGAGAGGTTTGTATTCAGAAAAAAATAATGACCTTGCTTTACTTTGTTTCATTACCCTTCAGTGTTGTGCACACAGTCCGGCTGCTTGGTAGGACACGTACATGCTGTATTTACTGGGGGTGTAGCCGTGCATTGTGGAAAATGTATTGTGATTCAAAAATGTGGCAATATGCATCATGAAACTGAAAATTGATTGTAATATAAAGTCAAGAGGGGGCAGTAGGGCAGATAATAATGCATTCTTTTCTAGATTTGCTTGTATCTGAAAGTCATAGACAATTTATAGCATCTAGCAGATCAGTCTGAGCTTTTTGAGAAATTTCTGATAATAGTCTTAACTGTATGCACAGCTGTACAGTGGTGGATGAGGTATTCAGATCCTTTAAATCAAGTAAAAGTGTCAGTGGGCCAATTTAAAAATGCAGTTTCATCCCATAGCCATTACAGTTAAAATCCTGCATAAAAATGTGATAAATGTTGTTGGTGTTTTAATCTAAGGTTTGTGTTTGTGTGTGCCTCAGGTTAATATTGGAGTTTGAGCTGAGAACGAAGGAGGAGTCTGGCCTTGTTCTCTACATGGCAAGAATCAACCATGCTGACTTCGTTTCCATTCAGGTACCCATCTGAGCGTCTGGTATCCGGGCCTTAAACCCTGGGGCCTGGTTGGGCGCAGTCAGAATAAATTACTTGAGGCTGCCATCCTGTGGAGCCACCGCTTGCTGGGATAGTCATGAGAGTTAGGAGCAAAGTAACAAGCAGGAGGTAAAGGTGGGGATCTAGGGGTGCCAATCCCTACCATCATAGACTGATCAGGTGCTTGGACTCCGCCTTAGAGACAGGATAGGTTGTGGAATGCAGACATCCAGAAGGTTCTTAGAATAGAGCCACTGCTGCTCTATGTCAAAAGGAGCCGGTTGAGGTGGTTTGTAGGAGTAGGAGACTCAGAACGTGCTAGAGAAGTTGTCTATCTCATTTGGCCTGGGAATGCTGCCTCAGGAGGAGCTGAAAGCACTGCTGCGGAGAGGCATGTCTGCACTACTTTGCTTAGTCTACAGCCACTGAGGAAAGTTCTACACTAAACGCTTCCAGCTCTTCAGAAGCAACCGCCTCCTTGTTTCTGTTCTACAGTGCAGTTGAGATTTCCTGCCACATCTGATCCCATGGCTCACAAAACAGAACACATGTAAAGTTATAACTGCATGATCAAGAGCCAGAATAATATTTTTAGCATATTGATGTTTCCTTTGATGGTTGTATTTCCGTTCAGTTTCACATCCTACCCGAGTTCTGTGTACAGAGGTTAATAGTCATCCTCATGCCATCCCTTCATCATGAACCTCTCTCTCTCTTCCTTTAGATCAAGAATGGGCAAGTTTGTCTGGGATATGATCTTGGTCATGGAAACATATCTGGCTGCATCCCCATGTCCTTCAATGATGGGAACTGGCACAAGGTAATTTAACACTTTTACTTTTTAGAGCAATTGTATGCAGCAGTTTGGCACCCAGATAAAGAGATACATGCTCAGTAGATATAAAATGTAGGACACTTGGACAAAATAATCTCTTCTTTCCTCACCTACAGAATTTATTTTTGTCATTTTGAATATGATTGCATCTCCTCTTTATCTGTTGCCCTTTACTGCTATTTGATGTAGTTTTCCTTGCTTGGTGACCCAGCTTCCATGCTCTCTGCAAGAAAATCTAGGATTACCCTCTTGTTGCTTTGTTAATGAGTGCTAAATCTTCATTTCAAGTTTTGACAGAACATGAAGGCAACATTGTCTGTCTTTACACCCAAGACACAATAGTTGATATTTGCTGTATGCTTTTTGTTGACCATCTCTTTCCTACCTTCCTCTCATTCTTCACCTGCCTTCACAGATCCGTGTGAATCGTATTAAGCAGAGAGGTGTCCTTACAGTTGATGCGCGATACACTAAACAAATGACCAGTCCAAAGCAGGTAAATTTTCATATTCCATTAGTTTCTATTCCACATTAAAACATCTTCTATAAAACTGTACATAATTAGAAATTACATGTTGTACAAGTTCATTGTCAATGAAACACCGTAAGTTTTAAAAGGATATTTTGTTGTTCTTGTATTTCTAAATAACCTCACCAGGCTGACCTGTTGGATGTGGTGGGAATGCTGTATGTTGGTGGATTACCACAGAACTACACTACTAAAAGGATTGGGCCGGTAAGAAAACATTTTAATAGTTCAATTCAGCTGAACACTTTGATTAAGTTTAGCTGCAACCATCTACTACTAGGAAGGGATTATTTAGGTTCAGTGTTCGTCTTCCCTCAGGACTGTTGCTCATTTCCTGAATGTTTTGAAATGACTTTGTTAAATTGAGCCAACCCTTTTCCCTGTTGCTGTTGTGTAGATTCTATATAGTATCAATGGATGCATCCGTAACCTTAAGATGGTGGGGAGTCCTGTGAGCACTAAGGCAGCTGCTACAGGTAATAATAGTGTTGTGCATATGTCACATTTCATACACAGGACTGTCAATAAAAGAGAGTTTTTAATTTATGTCTGTTTGATGTTACAAGTACTGTACATAGATGCACTGTTATTGTCCAGTTGATTTTTCCTCCATCCTCTGTCCTCCCTTTTTTGTCTAGGTCGCTTTGAGCCTGTCATTGAGGACTTTAAACTGGACATGGCAACACCTACTGTCAGTCACATGGTAGGAAGATGCTTTGTTGCTACAGAGACAGGAACCTACTTTGATGGCACTGGCTTCCTGAAAGCAGGTGAGATTAGACAAGTTATAAAGTTTCTATGAAAATCAGTTGTACAATTCTGCCAGCCTGTCATAAGCTTAACCACGTAGTTCTGAGTGGTACAGATGGGTGACAAATGAAAGGAAAGGCTAATAAACTGGCTCAATAAGGTGCTGGGCCACCAGAACCTTGGCATTGATTCTCCAAGTCTCTAGACGCTACCAAAAGATATTCCCTCATTTGGCGTCTTTATGATGCGCCACTCTGAAATCTGTCATAGAATATGATTTACATACTCAAACCATTCAGTGCCCTGTGGACAGGGACACTGTCGTCCTGGAAGAGCCCACTCAGTTATTCAGGTTTTTCCTTGAAAATGATAAGGTTGCTTATTTTATTTAACCCTCTACTTACAGTTAATGTCTGTCAGTCCTGGATCAGCTTGTTTGTCTGTGCCACAGACCTCCATTGTTGTTCAAAAACAATTAAAAACACATCAGTGAAATGCACAGCCGCACTGGGTGACATTGATCCTCATTAAAAAAAACAAGACCCTAATATTCTTTAAGAATATCCAGAGATCTCATGCGTGGGCACTTGACGCTCCTTTATTTTAGATGCTGTAAAAAGTTATGGCTGGTTGGAGCCTTTGGAGCATCATTTAAAAAAAATTAGGGTTTTGTAATGAGGAAACAGTGCAGCGGTGTGTTTCTGCTGTTGAACTGATGTTTATTTAGGGTCTTATTGTTTGTCACCTGTCTGTAGCAACCCAGTCCAGTTTTGTTCACAATGAAAGCATAATAAAAAATTTTCCTCAGTAATTAGGAATCCTTTTCTTGTTATAAAGTTAAGTAATATTTTCTGTCTGCATCTCGCCTCCTTTATCTAGTTTCCTCTTACAGAGTGGGGCTAGACATGTCAATATCATTAGAGTTTCGAACCAGCAAAACCAACGGGGTGCTTTTTGCCATCAGCAACCAAGTCAATGCAGGACTGGGACTAGAGATCGTCCAGGGCACGGTAATGAATCCTTTAATATTTGGGGAAATACATTTGGGATATAGTTAGCCTCCAACAGCAACCAGCACCTCTACAGCTGACTAATTAATACATACTGTCTTGTCTGTTAAATCCATTCAAAAATGTAAAAATAAGTTGTCAGATTCGAGGGGTTGTATGCCAGAGTCTGCAGCAGTGTCGATGCAACTAGCAGAGACATGAGGATGCTGCTGCTGTCAGCTAAGAACAGTCTGGCACATAATCCCTCTAAAACATTTCATTTTTATGCCTCCGCCCCGGCGATAGCTGTGGCCAGAGGCATTATGTTTTCAGGCTGTCTGTCCTATACTTGTGAATGTTTATTTAGCCTATAGTCAAGTACCTGTAGCAACTAAACTGGCTCAATAGATAAACACCTGTCATCATGAAGTACAGTTCAATCAACATGTCTCAAACCCTGGACATAGTTTTAGGTAGAAGACATTTCACCTCTCATCCAAGAGGCTTTATCAGTTTTGTCTGACTGGTGGAGTTTCAGTCCTTCAGTGCCCAACAATGTCCTCTAACGACTGAGTCATTGGGGTCTGGTATTGGTCAGAGTCATTCCCTGTATTTGAACCCTCACATGTAGACCAATGCCTGTTGTCCTGGTGTGAATTAGGGTGGAAATGTTTGGGCAGAGATCTCAAAACAGAGTTGTAGGTGGATGACAAGTTGGGTCTTAGTCCACCACCCCTATTTAGTGAGGGGTGTTCTATTTTTACAAAAATAGCTTCCTTAACTCCTCTCTCAAACCAGCCATGTTCTCTGGAGAGGATCTGGACTAAGACAACTTGTCATCCATCTACAACTGTGTTTTGAGATCGCTGCCCAAACATTTCTACCCTAATTCACACCAGGACAATAGGCATCGGTCCACGTGTGAAGGTTCAAAGACAGGTAAGGTAATGACTCAGTCGTTGGAGGACATTGTTGGGCACCAAAGGACTGAAACTCCACCCACCAGTCCGACAGAACTGATTAAGCCTCTTGGATGAGAGATGAAATGTCTTCTACCTAAAACCTTTCAGCATACTACGACCTGGATGACAGGGAATTTGCACAGACATGCTAATAAACCAACAGCTCAATGTCTAAATGAATATCTATAGATTGATAAAATACATACTGTATATATTAATCTTTGTTCCCATAGCTGCTCTTCCATGTTGACAACGGAGCTGGACTAATCACAGCAGAGCACATGCCTGAAGGGGAGGGCTTCTGCGACGGCAAATGGCATGCTGTCACTGCCAACAAACTACGCCACAGGGTGGAGCTGGTGGTTGATGGGAAACAGAGCCAAGCAGAGAGCCCTAATACGCGCGCCAACTCATGCAACACCAATGACCCGATCTATATCGGCGGACATCCTGGTATGATTGCCTTCTAAAACACATTCTTAAATATGTGCACAAACAAAGAACAATTCAAAATTAATTGCTCCTACACATTTACATCTGCACATCATTTATGTTCTCTTATAATTATGAGATCGAGATCAGGATCTTTTAAAAGGTTATAAGGGTTATATTTGAGAAGACAGACAGTATAGGCTACCTAATGTAATTGTCCTGAACCTATATAGGTTAGTTATGTAATTAATGATCTTAAAATTGATTTTTAGGGTTGTTTCATACATAGTACTCTGAAGAATGTCACATTAAACAGATCATATCCTACTTTTACATGAAACGGGAAGTACAGTATAATGTTGTCACTGATATGAGTTACTGTGGGCTGCTGCTCGTGCTCTTCTTTTTGTGTCTGTATCAGAATCAGTTTTAATCACTAGGTATGTTGAGCATACAAGGAATTTGTCTCCGGCGCAGAGGCACAATAGTATATTTGCTTTATTTCTGCTTTGGAACACAAAGTATACTGAATTAGCTACAGTATTAACGGTTGACTTTTGTTATTGCATGTACTGACATGTACTATAGAATTTTTTAAACGATCTTGTAAGAAGTCATAATTACAAGATTGTGACCTCATAATGGAGATCTTTAATTATAATTATGAGAAACTCAAATTACAAGATAATCCTCTAGTTTTGTCCTTTGGTGAATCCATTGCACCGTTTAGGGGCACAGAAAACTAGACTAGACTAAAGAAAGTCACTTTCGGCTTTTCCCGTTTAGGGGTCGCCACAGCGAATCGTCACACTGACTACTCGCATGTTGACATTTGGTACGTGTTTTACGCCGGATGCCCTTCTTGGCGCAACCCTGATTTGAACCCTGGGCGCAGCGGCGAGCGCGCCTTAACCACTAGCCTACCAGGGATGGCTGAGAAAACTAGACTAGTCAAATTCATGGAAACTGAATATCTTTGACCACCAAAATCTAATCAGCTAGTCCCTGAGTCCAATTGGATACGTGTGCCAGATTTGAACAAAAATTCCTTAAGGTGTTCCTGAGATATCACATTCACAAGAAGTGGATGGACGGGCAACCCGGAAACACAATGCCTCCTGCCGCAGCTATGGCCAGCGCGAGGCATAACAATATACACAAAATAGATACACACTAAAATATAAGGGAGTCTGTTGTGAAATAAAAGAGCAACTTTAAATACACATTTTGTATATAAATGCATGTGTTTTCTACCTTTGTTTCATAGGTGGCGTTCGTCAGGTTGCAGTCACTACCAGCGCTTCCTTCAGAGGTTGTATGAGAAACCTGAAAATCACCAAGGCGTCTAAGACCATGGATGTGCAGTTCAACAAGGCTCTGGAGATTAAAGGAGTCCAGCCTCTCTCCTGTCCTGCTGTTGCTGCCTAACTGGAAGCACAGCCCCCCTCCTTTTTTTTTTGTCAGTTCCCCTAAAACCTCGCCAAGGAGCTACACAGGTCGATAAAGTGTGGAGTTTACAGCATTTTGGTCTTTGAAGCTGCACTGGGAAGACACTTAGTGGCAAGAAAAAGTAAGTGAACCTTTTGGAATTACCTGGTGTTCTACATGAATTGGTCATAAAATGTGATTCCATCTTCATCTAAGTCACAAGTATAGACACACATTAAGTAAATAAGCTAATCACAATTATAAATGTTTCATGTCTTTACTGAACACACCCATTATACAGTGAAAGTGCTGTTGGACAAAGTAAGTGAACCAATGGCTTTAATAACTATTTGCAGCTCCGCTGGCAGCTGTGGATCAGATCAGCATAACATTCAGGAGGAATTTTGGATCATTTTGCCTCAGAGAGCTGCTTCAGTTCAGCCATATTCCTAGGATGTCTGGTGTGAACGGCTCTGTGAGGTAATTCCACAGTATCACTATTGAGCTGAGGTCTGGGCCACTGTTCTGCTGCATCACCCAACTTCTCCTGAGTGTCCCAGTGAGAGCCCAGACCTCGACTCAGAGGTACTATGGAATGACCTCAGAGAGCTGTACATCCTAGCAATATGGCTGAACTGAAGAGGTTCTCGGAGGAAGAATGATCCAAAATTCCTCCTGAACATTATGCAGCTCTGATCCATGGCTACAGGAAGAGAGCTTTTGCTGCCGAAGGAGCTTCAGACAGTGATTAAATCCAAGTATTCATTTACTTTTTCCACCAGTAGTTTGAATGTTTAACAGAAGACATGGAGCATTTATAATTGTGATTAGCTTATTTACATTACTTTTGTCTATACTTGACTTAGATGAAAATGGAATCACATTTTATGAACAAATTATGTAGAAACCCAGGTAATTCCAAGTAATTCACTTCCTTTTCATGCCACTGTAATAATAGTCTTGCATACAGGTGCTGATCATGACCCAGAATTTCAGTGCCTGGACAGATTTTCATGTTGGTATCCCCACAGAACAGTAAGATGCTGAAATTTGACAAGCCCTGTACAGTGAGTTACAAACGTCCAATAGAAACACTCTGCAGTGAAAGCGGTGTGAAAAGATCAAATATCTACAGCTTATCACTGTTAGGGGAAGTTAACATGCAACGCTGCGCAGTGCAGTTTTCAAACAATGCAAAAACACCCAAAGACACATTAGCTTTCTAATTCACTTTCATTGTGAGACTCTGACTTTATGTACCGTGTAAGGCTCTGGTCAATAAATCTAAAATGACTACAAAGTGAGGTCTCCGTGTTTCGTAGTTAGTCCACTAAGTTTATGTATTTAGACAAATTTCTTGTGTGATAATATTAAATCTGCTTTGCTAGTTCCTCTTGAAGAAGTAAAGCGGATGGTGAGTCCTGAAATGCTACAATTCATAATTTTGCATTTTTCTAAAATCTTTCATAAACCCTGTTCCCTGGAAACTGGTGTCTTTGTTGATGT
Source organism: Monopterus albus (assembly GCF_001952655.1). NCBI lineage: Eukaryota > Metazoa > Chordata > Actinopteri > Synbranchiformes > Synbranchidae > Monopterus > Monopterus albus. The sequence continues at coordinate 1,949,649 of NW_018127943.1, read as the reverse complement.
TTTTAATAAAGAAATCATTCATATAGAAATGTCACTGTTCTCAATCTGTTTTTTTGGTGACATAAGGGTGAGAACAGTGACATTTCTATATGAATGATTTCTTTATTAAAAACATCAATGATGTGGTAAAAAAAATAGCACAAATATTTTAATACCTAAAATGCCATAATTACATTAAATATTTAGCCAACCACTCTGGATCTGTAAATTTGTACATGTAATCACTTGTCATGATAAATTTTACTGTTATAACACTGAACATTTAGACACCTCTTGGAGAAAAACTGTGGCCATTAATAGCTGTTCGTCATAATGAGATATTAACCTTACTGATGCTTCAGCAGACAAAGTGGTGAGTAAATAATATATGGTTTAATGGAGAAGTTTCCATACAAGCCGGAGCATGTGTCACTGTCAGTAATGCTGAAACACCAAATTGTGGGTACAAGGTTTATGCAGGACACTAATGACAGTTGTTGTTATGCATGGTCTGGCTGAAAATACTTGTAAAATATATTCTTGCTAACATCACGCAGATGTTTTGTGTTTCTTGACACATTTTTAGAAAAATAATCCTGCAATGTGCCGGATTTTGTAATGTACTGATGCTCCACTGGATGGTGCTACTACACTTTACAACTACTACCATGACACAGGCTGCATCCACTTTACACTGTCAAAATGCTCTGCATGTTGAGGGAATGAGAATGGTCTACTATTAGATTTGCTAAAAAAAATTTTAAATGGATTTTTAAAGCTTCACAGAAGTTACAGCTATGATGCTTTTTTAATTAAACTGGTAATTAGCACCAAATTACATATATACAGTATGTCATCCTGATTTAACTCGGTATACTGTCCCAAAGAAGGCATTTACATTGACCAGCACTTACATTCCTGATGCACTAGAGGGCAGTGTGTGACTACAAAGACCAAAGATGTACCTGTTTGGATGAACTTGTATTCAGACTTCAAAAGCTGGTGTCTCCATTACCCCATGATTTTTCTGATTCGAAGGTGGATTTCTTTGCAGCTCCTAGAGGAATTAGATGGACACAGATTAAATGATAGGCCAAACCTCTTTTATTATCATCACGGTCCTCTTTATATAAGGTGAACAACGATTAGAGGTCAGCCCACTAAATGCTGTGCAGCGGCTGCCTGAAGTGGAATGTTCAGAAGATAAAATAAAGCCTAATATTCTTCCAAAAGGCTCATTTAAAGTAAAACGCCACATTTTTGCAAAAAAGATGAACCTGGCCTTACCTTTGATGACATCAAGAGTACACCTCTGTGTGTTCAGTGCGGCTCTTACAAGGCTTTAAGCACTGCCTGCTAAAAACACAATGTCCTTACAGTGGCAGCAGTCATCAGTTCCATCAGTGTTTTTATTATATTATGGGAATATTCAAAAACTTTTGTCACCACTGTGCTGCACCCCCACCTCTATGTTAGAGCCTATCCTGAACTGGTGCATTTCATATAACCCTTCCTGGTCCTTTAGACCAGCAGGCTAACAGGCTGTTAACAAACAATAAAAAACACATCCCCACCTGAAAATGTTTCCGCGGCTATGCTCTTGTTAGTGACTTCTACAGTTTGTGTAGATGACACTTTTCCTTTTCAGCCACTGAAAACAAACACTCAAAAAAGCTGATGCGCTCAGAAATTTGAACAAATATTTCCCCTTTACCCGTTTTCCAGGAAAGACCTACAGTACAGTACCAGAGCAGGCCAAGGTGAGAGGAGAAAACGTACAGGTTTTCATCTGGAGTTTTAATCGGCCTGTAATGAGCATAAAACAGACAGTTTATACACTATGATTATTAACCAGCTATACCAATACTGGACACACAGAAGATGTTCATCTTGTGTCCTCCCATGTCCCACTCACTACATGTTGGTGTACTACTTCACCTGTTTCACCATTAAAGCAGCAGTGTAAAGAGCAGAAGTTCAGTTGAGTGCACAACCATAAACCCCTCTTTCCCCTAAATATCCTAATATATATATGAGACAAAACAGCTAATTACAGCATTAATCTAAGTCTCATTTTGGATTGGTCAAGGCATTCAAGCATTCCATGTTTATATTACTGGAACAAAAAGTCTCTTCAGCTACCATATTAACATGTGTAGACAGTAGATAAAGATAAACAACAGAGCCTGGCATGATGCAGGCTTGTCATTCAAAACCTCCTAGAGAGCAGAAGCAATTATCCTCTAGTCTACACTGTGATGGCGCTGTCCAGGTGTCAGGTCTAGTGACTTATTGCATGCTCGCTGTCCTCCTAACTGATCCAAGGTGAGTTTCAAACATGCTGGTCCAGTCCAGCAGTCTGGGCTCTTTTGGCGCCCTCATCCACCTCCCACAGCTACATCAAAACACCCCAGGGTCCTCTTCCACCTGCTCCCTGGAGGTAAGCAGTTCATCTGGGTTTGGTTCCTCCTACTCTTGATCCAGGCCTTGTCAGGATGACTGCATGAGGCCCGTCAGTCGTTTGCCTGTGAGTGACTTGCCCTGGGAGAGAACAGAGAGAACGAGGAAGGTGAGGTTGACAGCTGTCCAAAGAGTTCCTGAGGATTTAAAACCAAAGCAGTGTGGGAGGAAAACTGAAAGAAAAGAAATGCCTGATCTGCATAAATGTTTTAAAGCTCAAAATACTAATAAACATTAACAGCATAGATCCAACAGCAATCAAACTCCAAAGCCCGTTGTGTTCAGTACATTGTCTTAATCTCCTTATTTAGCTGTAATTTCACATAAACCCCTCCTTTTATGTATATAACTTCTCCTCCTACAAGCAATTCTTTGTTCATAGTTATACATCTGGACATACAGTATTAATAGTGCAAAGAACACCATGTTCCTCTCAGTCAACAAATCAACAGACCATTCCTTAAAACCAGTATTAGAGAAAGACGACATCCCCTTAGGGAAGGAGCCAACGTGCAGACGCAATAGATGTGCAAGTCTGAGTATCAGTGAAAGTGTCTGAACGTCTGAGAACAGGCGATTGTTACATTAAAATGTATCTTGATTATTAAAGTAAATGAGAGCAGAATAGTAAAACGCCAGCAAGAAACGGCTTCACAGCTCGTGATCTAACACCATACAGGAGCTTAATAACACTTTCTCTGCACCAATGCTCCAGGTTTGTTCCCACAAAAGTGAGTCACTGTAATTTCCCTTTCTATTTTTGGTTGGGGTGACACAGAATGGGTTTGTACTATAGCGTATACAATACTTTGCTGAATGTAGAATTAACACACTGGAAAACTTACTACACTGCGAGTGAACTTCTCCAGCGAGGTGCGTCGCCCCTGCTCCGTTTCAAGCTGGGGGGGCAGAAGCAGTAAAAAGTAAGTTCGACACATCTCACACAAACAAATGAAAGTGCTAAAGACTATGAATTTGTTCACATTTAAGGGTCAGTTCACTAAAATTGCAAAACACTGCAATTATTGCTTGTTGCTTGGGTTGGGAATTTGTGAGCCAGCCCCTTTACAAAGCAGCCGTGGTCTGTACACTTCAGTTTGTGCATTGCCAGTGCTGCTATACACACATACTTTCTTCCGTGCCATCAGCAGGTCCTGATACACGTTGGATCGCAGGAAGCGTGCATAGCTGTCACTTTTCATCAGCTTGTAGATGTGGTCCTGATCGGAGAGAGCGAGGGTGAGAGACAGAGAGAAAGTTAGTGAACATGGATGTGAGAAAATGTTTTAGGAGGAGGAAGGAGGGTGGGTAATTCTAAACTGCTGCTGTGCTAAACAAGATCGTCACCGAGGGAGAACGATGGTTATAGCAACATAATGAAAGGAGAAATCATTTCTTTTTTATTTAGCTTTACTCTTATAACAGGAGAGGAGATTTAATAGACGCCACCCAACCCCCAACACTTCCTTCCTCCCAGTGAAGCGTATTCTTTAGACATCACTCTGCAATATAAACCCATTAGCTGATAGTGGTGGAGCGTGTAAGAAAGACAAATGGGGTGGCCAACAGTGTAGGATAGAGTTTGTGAAGAGGCACCACTGACACTGATCACCTGAAGCAATATAAATTAAAAGGGAGCTACAACCACTCTGAATGGAAGAGAGGGTGCACATGCTAAGACTTCTCATTAGTCACACTTAGCTCTTTGACCTCAATAAGAAAAAGTATTAGCAGGTTATTATATGTTGCAAGAAAATCACGAAGCCTTTAGGGAGTTTGGTCCTGTGTGTGTTGATGCTGTCTGGTCTGAGGTGCCTCGGGTTGTAGCCTGAACAGAATGTGTCCAGGATACTGCTGATCCTTGAGGATGGCCTGTACTTTGTTTCTGCAGCAGTGGGTGTGCTGACTGTCTACGGAGGGCAGATGAGAGCCAGTGATCATCTCTGCAGTATTAATGACTCTCTGGAGAGCTTTTCTCTTACTTCATGTTGTATTTCTATACCACGCAGTAATCGCTCTGGTCAGGATGTTCTTAATACGTCATCTGTAGACCTTGGCGAGGGGCTGATGGCTAAGCCCTACTTTTTTTTTAAACAGCCATACAAGGTAAAGCTGCTGCTGAGCTTTCTTTACTGTGACCATGGTACTGGAGATTTGAACCTGTGCACCTGCTCAGGCTGTGCAATCTGGTGCAGGATGATGTGCAGACAGCTATGTCTCAGAGCTTTACTCTTTATCCATTGTATTCTGTATAATAAAAGGCAACAAGTGTATCATTTATGTGTATTATTGAATTTCATTTCAGACAGGCAGGTTAACATTTCACCTGACAGGCTAGGATGAGGAGGGTTTGGCTCTTACTCTAAATGCCACTGGATTATTTAAATGTAATTTATACTTACCAGCTGTAGATACTGTTATTCTAGTGTGTGAGTGAACAAGGATTTTAAAGGGATTGTAGTTACAGTTTTTCCTGTGAAATGTTTCATTAATATTGTAAATGTTACCACTGGAGTCCTGTAATATTTATAATGTATAAGGAGAATATTTGACTACTTTTAATGACCAATTTCTAAATATAGTTTTGTGTAATAATAACTTGCTAACAAGGATCTACAAGTGGAACAAATTTCTCTCTTCATGTGTCTGTTATTTCCTAACCTGCGCGTCCTCATAGCTGTATCGTCCGGGGTCTTTCAGGTTCTGACTGGTGCGTTCGTAGCTGTGCGAGTCCAGATTGATGGGGCTGGGGGCTCCTTCTGCCAGGAACTCTGCCCAAATGTCCTGCGCCCTCTGTGCAACATCTTGCTGTGGCATCTTCTTCAGGTCCTGAACTGCCAACCAGAACCTGCCACAGGATAAATCATATGCACCTCAGATACTGATTTGATTTTAAAAGTACCTAAACAATTCCTAAAGCCATTTTTAGGCATTAATTTGAGATATTTCAATAAGACGTTCTCAGAGTAAAAAGGTGGCTAAATGCAGGAAAGCAGGTTGTAAATATCACAGTTTGACTGCCTCCAGGAGGAATCTGTCATGGTCTTCATCTGTTTGGATCTGTGGAGTGTTTGAGCACTAATATAGAGAGAAACGCGTCTGGGATCTGCTTCTGACTTTTCACTCAGTGTCACTCTCTTTCTGTAGTGCTCCCCTAGAAGCTCCCTCATAAACCAAAAGCAATTAAAGATCAGGAAAAAGGGGAACAAGAGGGATAGCATGGAGAGCCTGGGTGTCTGAGAATATGTGTTGTTTAAGGGATTTATCTCAAACCAATTGGTTTTCAGCTGTGAAATGGGGAAGCAAATGGATGAATGACTATGAGTGCATATTATACTTCAGCTAGAAAGTGCTTTGTGTGTTTCATTAAATAGCAACGAATGTCATATATGAAGAACAAAGTCAAATGCTACCTTCCACCAAAACAATGCAGTGGTTAAAGGATTAGTTAGATGATGTCGAGCCTCTTGTTTTAAATTAGCTGGTAAGAATTTGGGGCTGATCCCTGAAAAAAACCTTCATTTTTGATCAAAATATGAATGAATGTTTTGTGGCTTTTTCAGAGCTGTGCAAGTTTGAGTATTAATTATACAGTGATTCAATAAGTATTCAGAGCCTTTCAAGTTTTCCACTTTTTATGTTTCAGACTCATCTTGAAATAGATTCTTTTTCCTCATCATCTACATACAATACTTCACAATGATAAAGTGAAAACAGGTTTTTGGAGTGTTTTGTCATTTTACTACAAATAAAAGACCCTTTGTTTTGACACTTGTACTTCAGCTGTGGTGCTTCCTACTCCCATCAATAGTCCCTGAGATGCTTCTGCAGCTTGATTACAGTCCACCCTTGTTTCATCTGGTGTTCTTACCGCAGGTTTTCAGAGCTAAACTCTGACTCCAGGAACTTGAGGAAGAGCTTCTGTCCTACCAGGTCCTTCAGTGCCTCCTCCAGAGAGAAACCCCACTTCTTTACTCTCTGCTGACTGGGCTCCTTACTGGGAGAGATGGGGGAGGGTGGAAAAAAAAAAGAGATGGAGGCAGTATGAACATCCACTTGAAGCTGCTGCAGGTCGAGATTACAAAGAGATTGGAAGAGATTAAAATACAAGGATATGGTGGAGAGAGGTTCAATGCAGGGAGAGCTGACAGATGAATGGTTTTACAACAGTAAAACCTATCATTTAATTGGAAGATAGATGAAGGGGTCGCTGGACCCTCAGATGTATGAAGAAGAAACACGCAGGTATATTGATATCTGTGACGGCAGATGAGCGTTTGACCCATGTACGGAATGAGGCAAGTGATTTGTTACAGAAGTTAATAGATTTTGAGGGACTGGAGATGGAACTGAACACAATTGGAAATACTGAAATTCATTATCATGAACCGGACGAAGATTTTGACCCTGAAAAAAGCTTTTTTAAGAACTCTGAAAATAACTGCAAGTATTACACGGATGAGCAGTTTAACAGTAATGTCAAGACTGAAAACAAATTATCACTAATTCACTTTAATAGCAGAAGTTTATACGCAAACTTTCAGAGTATAAAACATTATCTTAGTAGTCTAAAACGTTCTTTTAATATAATTGCTATTTCTGAGACTTGGATTAACACTGTAAGAGGATTAACACTGACCTTGAAGGCTATGACTTGGTATGCACAAACAGAGAGAATAAGATGGGAGGTGGTGTGGCCTTGTACATAGATAAAAACTTTTGT
>NW_018127943.1:1940820-1941257 GCF_001952655.1 Monopterus albus | reverse complement strand
CGACCTGATGGAGGACATTACAAGTGCTATGGATGAGAAGAAATACACGATAGGAATATTTATTGACCTAAAAAAAGCATTTGACACAATCAATCATGGGTTATTAATGGACAAGTTAGAAAAATATGGGATCAGGGGAATGGTTCTGAAATGGTTTAGAAGTTACCGTACTTGAAACAGAGGCGTCAATTTGTGAAGTTGGGTGAATACCAATCGAGCGAGCTGGACATTGTGTGTGGAGTGCCTCAGGGTTTTGTTTTGGGACCTAAATTATTTATATTATACATTAACGATATATGCAAGGTTTCTGATTTAGTGAAAGTGGTTTTATTTGCTGATGACACTACCATATGGGCATCGGATGAAAACCTACAGCAACTCTCTGGATGGGTTACACAGGAACTTGAGAAGATAAAGAAATGGTGTGATAGTAATAT
>NW_018127943.1:1899376-1940467 GCF_001952655.1 Monopterus albus | reverse complement strand
TATGGCGTTGAAAACTGGGGAAATACATACAAAAGCTCACTTCAACCATTGTATATATTACAAAAAAGAGCGATAAGAATTGTGCATAAGATGGGGTACAGGGATCACACCAATGTAGCTTTCATACAGTCTAAATTGTTAAAATATTTTGATTTAGTGGGATATAAGACTGCTGTGTTTATGTAATAGTAAGAGAATTGATGAGTTTAAACATAAATATAAAGGTATGTGTCAATCAAGATATATGCAAGAACAGGCTCAATGATTAATTAGATGGAACATTGTGGGTGTGGTGTATGAATGTTAACACTTTGTAATAATTCTTTAGTATATTACTTGTGTGGTGTAGAAGATAATTATTTAAGAATGTAATTATGTAAGAATGTTAACACTGTTATAATTCTTTAGTATATTACTTGTGTGGTGTAGAAGAGAATTATTTATGTAGAGATACTGCTTGCAAATCAATGATGGTAAGATGATGTCATGGGGTAGGACTGGATAAGTCTGACTTCTTCCTACTCCATTCAAGCATGTACTAGGTATAAGCAAATTAATATTGGATTATGTGTACAATCATGTGTGTTGTCATATCAACTGTTTTTACATGCTTGAAAGAATAAATCAAATCAAATCAAATTGGTCTCTGACATGTCTGAGGAGTGATTTCACTGTGATATTGGTGTCTTGGAAAGTTGTGTATTATGATGACACCAATCTGAAAATCGTTCATTTAACCTCTCCCAGGGATATTTTCTCCTTCGCTGCCATTAATCAATTCAAGTTAAATTATTAAGCTACATTAGGGACAATGATTTTATGTCTGCTCTAATTAATTCCTCCATAATTCAAACAAACCAGGAGTTCAGAACATACAACGGAGTACAGTATTCACCGGAAAGTGAAACTGCTGGTTCGTGGTTTTGTACCTGGCCTCCAGATCCCAGAAGCAGGGGTCATCACTGGTCCATGGGTTGGATGGTTCTGGTGCCGTCACAAATGGGTCATACTCCATGTACTGCTCAGTGTAGGTTATCAGACTGACACACAAACACATAGGATAGAGGGGGTGAGGACACACAGTAGTACAGTAGCTGGTCAAAGGTTAAAAGACAGGTTAATGCTGATATTTTTGGCCATGTGTTCAAGATCAGCACTTCCTCTGTTTACTCGATGATTACGACTTTCAGTTTTCAAAAAAAATTTGAGTGAATTACAAAAAAGGAAATTATTAAGAAGGAACATCAGTTGTGATCAAAATCACTAGATGTGAATCTTTGATAGTCTGAAATAAACAAGAACTGAGACGCAGCGGAGCAGAAAGTGCATCAACAGCAGCAGAGCTCAAAATGTTTTAATGGTCACAGTTTAAACAATAATACAATGAATTATAAAGTTTTGTGTATTATAAATCTCTTGAGCCCACAGGAGGAAACCATGGCACGATGTGTAAACAAGTAAGACTTCCTTAGCTCAGTGACTCCAAAGCTGAGCTTGGCACAAAACAGTGGCTCATCTTCTCAGTGCCCTCCTTTGACTATACAGTGAGCATCATTTGGCATCATCAGCCTTTTTTTTATTATTTAAAAGACAATAAAAATAAACCGCTTCTCAATTCTTCTTTTATGGCTTTCAGAGTTTTATGGTCCAGACTGTTTAGACAGCTGAGACCAAATGAGGCACTACATAGCCAAGCATCAACAAACCGCTGCACACCCACAGGTAGGAAGTCTTTTTTTTTTTTTTTTTTTAACAGTTAGTCCACATTCTGCGTATTCATGATCTAGTGCATTTTGTTCAGCAGTTGTCAACAGCAGCTCAGTCTTGCTACAACAGTTGGATCTAAGAAAAAAATCCAAACAACAACAGCATTCCAAACTCACTGACCTCTGAAAATGACTACATTTGATAAATAATTCCTAATGTGAAGCAACTAAACAATAAATGTATGATGCTATTTGTTGTGAATGATATCATCCACCATCATTAATGTTGCTTCATGTTGTTTTGGGGTCAATGTCCCAAATTTTCTGCTCTGTGGAGCACCAATTAAACTCTGCTCAGCGCATGAAGTCAGGAGGTTAACGGGTCTTGGACACAGCAGTCAAGTAGCCACCAGTAATCAGTTTCTCTGCTCTGCTGGGAGGTAATGTCGGTCCTGACTGACTGAGCAGAGGAAAGGACAAGCAGGGAGGCAAACACCGAGGTGTGTCAGCTGCTGGTCAGGGACAGGGAGTAGAAACACATATACAGCATCTGTCATGCAGCGGCCCCACAGTAAATCACATCTTTTAAGCTTATAATGTTCCATTTCTGAGAACTAGACAAACCACAAACCCTAAGTTTTTTCACACTCTGAAGCATCTTTTAAACTTGTCCTCTTAACAAATGGTTTGTGCTGAAATGCCTTTGTCCTTAGCCTCTGTTATAAAAATGTTATTATCTGGAAATGAGTCCTCAAGCTTTTAGTTTTAAAATAAGGGGAAACAATCTGCTTATTTATTTCTAAAGCAAATTAACTTATTTGGAGTATTTTCTAATATCATTGCTAAATTTGCTTGGACCTATTGCAACACCATTTGCAGTGTTAGTTTAGGTAGGGCTGCTATCCTTCCACACCTGACATGAATGTTCCAAGGAGAAAAAACAAGCTTGTATTTGAACGTTTCCGAACAATCAGGCTGTGCTCAACAGGAAGCGCAGTGTTTTCAGTGTAACCAAGAAATGAATTTCCTATACTGTACCTTTCAGCAACTTTAGACATCTTCATACAGTGGCGATCCAGCTGTGTGTTCAGGAATAAGATCTGAAAGAGGAGATGAATGGAGTCAGTGTTTGTAAGTGTTTGGTCCTGGCAGAGCAAAAATCATACTACACAGTATAAACATGGAGGTTAACTAGCATGCTGGCACCCACATAATGCATGTTCATAATTTGTAGCAAATGCTTTAATGCGCAACCTTCGGACTTGCCTCTTTCTCAACATCCTCCTTGGTGCCTTTTCGGCAGTGGTGCGAGGGAGTATGTATGGGACTCTGAGACTGTGTTCCCTCCTCCACCAGACCATATACTGACTGGGCCATTTGAACATGGTGACAGACGAGAAGTGGGAGAAGGAAAAGAGACAGAATGTGTACTTATTATGTTCATGCAGTGTAGATAAGGCATGTAAACACCTGCCAAAAAGGTGGTTGTGCATGGTGCAAATCATGTGGATATGATTAAGTTGTTTATGAACTTATGTCTAGTATTTATAAAAAGTTATTTTAAAATGAAAATCAGATTTTTGATGAACAGTATTTGTTGTAAACTACTATAAATCTTTTAAAAAAAGCAAAAAGCAGGTTTTCTTCCATTTTCAAAAACTTGAACAACCCTCATCTTAATGAACTTTCAGAAGATTTGAGGCTTAGCGCCACGCTCCTCCTGCTTTACCTTCTTAACTCTGTGAGGGTTCTTCAGGCGTCTACATTTTCTGATGTCCATCTCTGTGGTGTTGACGCATCCAGGCTGGAGAAATCACAAGGGGGGGGAAGAAGCATTACTGCAAACCACATGCAGAAATTTTAATACCTACATGTTAGAAGTTTACAATAAACCCAAACAGAGGTATGGAAATAGAAAATACAGAGAGCAGGGATGAAGGAAAGGTGGGCGGCACATGCAGAAATGTTAATACCTACATGTTAGAAGTTTACAATAAACCCAAACAGAGGTATGGAAATAGAAAATACAGAGAGCAGGGATGAAGGAAAGGTGGGCGGCTACAATCTCACATGCACAGACGGAGGCTTACCACAGGCCTGTGGACGTCCCAGAAGGCTCTCTCCTGGCTGTCAAGAATCTTCCTCTCAGTTTTATCTTTTTTCCTGTCTATCCTGTGGATTAAATCAGTCAGTGTGAGAGGCCTTGCAGCTTTCCTGACATCACTATTAGATGTAGCAGTTTGAATCCGGAGAGAAAAAAAGACTAGTTGAGGATGTCCATCAGTTTTAATAGTATTGAAGTTCATGTGCTCAAGGATTTGACATGGTCCCTGCACCCATCTGTGCACCATCTCCTCTGGTGGGCACACACAGTGTTCCTACACTGTGGTCTACTCTGTGGACAAATCTCCAGAAAGCACATCCTCCCTTTGTGCAATGCTGATCAACCTGTGCCCACGACAGTGTCTGTATCTGGAGACGTAGGCTGTGTGCGTCTTAAAGGCTTTCCCAGCGATGAAACGACAAATTCTGCTACTGGTATTTACCCAGTACATAGTAATGGAAAGTACATATTCGTACTGGACTTGTGTACATTTTCAAGGTTGCACTTTACTTGAATAGTCCAATCTTTTGCTACCTTACACTTCTCTACATTTTATAGGCCAATAGGATTTATGACATCTGACAGTTAAGCTACTTTTCAGATCATGATTTTACATAAAAAAAACATGAGCTCTTATAAAATATTTGTTATAAACTATGCAATGGTTGTTAAAATGATCAACACAATGACCGAATGCAACAGTATTGTATTTTTTCACATAAGAGGAACAATAAAATAAGTACTGTCCAGTTATTTGGCTCTTACAAGGTCATTTTCTGCACTTCAGTACTTTTAGTTTTCATACTGTTCTTGTTTACTTTACTTCCTGGTGGCTGTGACATCAGTGTGTGAATGTTTGTGTGTGTATGTTTGTGTGTGTGAATAGAAAATAGTGTAAAAGCACTTTGTGTGTGCTCCATTGCATAGAAAAGCGCTTTACAAGTATAAGACCATTTACCATTTACATTTAGTTGCTTCATAAAATATTAAGACCACTTCATGTTTCACACTTTGTGCTGTAGAGTTTTAAACCAATAAAATTACAATTTCTGCCCAAAAATGCACACCCAGTAACCTATAATGACAAAGTTTAAACATATTTTTAGAATGTTTTGCAAATTTAACATGATTAAAACGGAAATGTCTCATTTACAAGAGTATTCAGACTGTTTGCTGTGGTAGATGCATCCTGTTCACTTTATCTTTGAGATGCATTAGAACTGACTGGAGTCAACCTGTGGCATAATGAACTGATTGGACAGAGGTTAATAATCTACGCACCTGTGTATTATTCTACTACAAAACATAATGGGGTCTGAATACTGTCTGGAACCTTTACATTTCAGGAGACCTCCAAACAGTCAGCCACAGCAGCATGCAGACTGTTTCCTAGACAAAAGAATCGTTCTGTTTGACTGCCAGCTGACGAGAGATGTTGGTAACACACCAAGAGCCAGTCATTAGGATGTACCCACTCACAGTGATTAAAAGAAGTCATGCAGGGGTCTGTGTGTTTCCTGTCTGGCTTCTATCATTGTGGGAAATAAGAGTTCTTACTTTATCACGTTATCCTTTGGATGTGATTTATTTTCTTGGATATATAATAAATTTTATAAAAGACAACTTTGCATGAAGATGTGCATATTTGCTTCTCTTGTGTCACTTCTGTCTCCAATTTCCAAATGTTCCAAAACCATACTGTATCACTACTGATTAAAAAATATATATTATACATTCTTCATGTATATTATACATTATATATATACTATACATTGCAGTGCACCGATCACTCTGGGTAGGTATGGTAAAGAAACCTTGGCTCTCATGATATTGGAAGTTGCACATTGACATTATACCTATGGTTTGTCTTTTACTGTACCTCAGGTGTGAATGACATCACTATGTGCATTGTAGTTTTTTTGCGTTGCCGTGGTAACAATGCACACTTACTTAACCTGGGCTTCAGCCTGCATGTAGATAAACTCCCACTTCCTGGCAAAAGCTCTCTGCAGCCTGGCTAGGTTCTCCTGTTAGACAGAAGAAACACTGAAACATTTTATAATAAAAAACATTTACAGGAAAAAAGGTATACTGAGATACAATTTAGATCTTATATCACCACACACACAAGTCTGGCCTCTGCCCCAAGCTGGACATACAGATCAATACTAAGCAGTTATAGCTGGGGGGGTCATTCTAGCACTCACCGCCTCATAATCTGCCAGCTCCAGCCTGGTCTTATTCTGCATGGTCCGCTTGCACAGGTAGATAGCTAAAAGGCAGAAAAAGACAGGACTGAAGACGGGTTTGTCCGTGTGCACTCCCCAACTCCATTCATCCATGTATATCCATATAACTGCTTCACCTCTCCTCACATGAAGATTGCAGGTTTCCTCTCTCTCGCTTTAGGATTATAAGGGGAGTGTGGAGAGGTACCCACCATGTTTGATATAACTCATGGTTTGCAATAGCCATGCAATGCCTTTAACATTCTGTAATTATTTCTCTATATGTTGTAGTAGTAGCCACTGTTAGTAGCAGAGTCTGCCATTCCTGTCAAGGATTAAAACTACCCACACATTTATATTTGCCAGTGCACTAGCTGGGACCTGCCCTCACTGAATAACAAGGAGATGAAATGAGGGTGAACTGGCAGACCTCCAGCAGAGACAGTAGGGGGGATGTGTGGGTAACAAAAAGCGGAAGTAAGAAGAGGATGTATGGATATATGGTGGCTCTGGTAGGCTTAAATAGCATGGGAACTTTCATTTAATTACATTATCTCCATTTAATGTCAAAACTAAATCTGTAAAATATAACTGAGGACAGGATGCTCCACACTGAAAACCACAATAATGAAATAACTTTATGGCTAGCAGCGGTTTAACAGGACAAACCATTACATTTTATTAAAAGAAACTCTGATAAATATTCAATCTTTGAAAAGTTGCATGTTTAACACATTTCTATGGAGTGATTCAGTATAAATGTGCTGTCATGTCAGACTGTCCACTAAATGAACTTTACAGATGCAATCCAACATAATCCTACGGCAAAGTCCAATTTAGTTGTCAAGTTTCCCGACTTCACCTACAGTCACTATTAAACGTGTGCATGTACAATTGAAATAAATTCCCACTTAGTTATTGATTCCTATTTAAAAGATGAACACTGTGGGAGTGCTACTGCCGCACTATAAATATTCACTTGCAGCTACACAAGCATATGCAATTAGATGTTACCCAGTGAAGATAATACAGGACCTGGAAAAAACACTTTATAAAGTGCTGTTTTGAAATTAATATAATCGAAACAGAGATGAGTAAATCCATCAGTAGTTGTTGGTTTGTTGCACCGTGCGCTTTATTTAATGTCTCAAAAAGATTTCTTCTTTAGACTTCACCAAAACATTTAATACAAGTAGTGTATATACAGTATAGCACTTTAGTTTGTTTGTTTACTAGTGGCACTATATTACTATTTAAAACTTATTTTATGACCAAGCGCTGATTTTTAAAACACAGGACATATTGTTTACTGACAGCTAAAGCACAAATAAATTCAATGCTTAAAAAAAACAAACTACAAGCTGTCAAAGTATCCCTCTAAGTATCTCACCATAGTCTGTGTTTTCAGGCTCCCAACAGTTGGAGGCCCAGAAATATGGTGCCTGCGGGGGGAGAAAGTGAAAAGGTGAGTGCACTGCTGCATATTATCTGCTGAAGTTTAATGAGTGAAATCTGTAATCAAAAATCTGGAAAGTCATAGCTATGCAGGTAAATATGTACTTTCTGAACTTTCTGGTAAAACCGGAGTGATGATAATGACCTTTGGGAGACAGCTGCTTTGCCTCTGAGACGCAGCAGTGCACATGATTGCAGCGCTATGTGAGCAATCAAAATATTTTTATTATCAAAACTGTACGCATTCAGAACAGCTGACTCCTAAAACCTTTCTGCCTGTAAGAGGCATCCTGGGTTGTTGCAGAGCTGTGGGAGTGCTGCAGTGTCACAATAAAATGAGAAGCGATGAAAGCTGCAAAACAAACAACGGGAAATCTAAACCATACAGCCAGCGGGCAAAGTACAGACGCTGACAGGACTGTCACTTGACAGGGCTCCACTTTTAAAACTGCCATTGTCGTGAAGAGAGTTATTACATGATGTTAATTGTTTTTGATTTTCCTTCGCTGTATTTCTTATCATCTTGTATTTGATTTGCCTTGAAAATGAAATGCTAGTGAACGGTGTTGATGAAGCTTTTCAGCCCTCCTCCTTCCCTTGCCTGCTCTTCTACTTCATTTTAAAGGAGGAGAACCAAGGTCAAAGCAAGGCAATGTGCAATGCTGTCCGGGTTAATTAAAATGCTCTTCCAGCTCTGGTGAAGACTCAGCCCTCCACCAAGACTAGGTGAAAAGGACAGAAGAAGATGCTGCACAGAGATCATTCTAATCTCACCACACGCCGCCCTACTGTTCCTCACTGAACAATTTAAAAACATTGCTGCCTCTTTTAAATTAGGAATTTCAGGATAAAACAGTCTGGCATAATTAATCTGACTATAATGCCACTGTGTTATCTGTGCAGGAGTAAAAAGTCTGCACACGTTGCTTTCTTTTTGTCCCTTGATGAGACCCGAACTCTAATTTACTATTTCACTACACCATAGCCACTCAGCCCAAACACAGACCTGCTTCCCTTGCTCGCTTGATGAATATTTTAACAGATCGCCATTCATTTTTAATAGGGTCACAGGATCCCAACACAGTACTGAAGAAGCTGTCGACAGCAGACAGGGCCTGTCATCGAGATCAAGATCGGTATGTTGTAATTCCATAACAGAACAAGTCATCTTCATGGGCCCTATGGGGACTTCATAAAAGCAAGCACCCACACAATCACATTAATATCACTGAGCTTTTGATTATCTCCCACATAAAGTAGGATGAAGAAGGGATTAGGTCTGTTATGAAAGGCAAAGGGTGATTTGCATTTATTGGAAAAGAATCCCATTATAACATAGAGCCATTATTAGAAAAGCTAGCTTTTTTTTATGCTACAATGTGCACGCAGAAACATCAATTCAACACTGGAAAAGTGATATAGCTATATATCAAGCTGTTTTAACTGGTTTAGATGTTTTTGGAGCAACAGTCTACAGTCATGGTAGTGTCTCTGTGCAGCTTAACATCATTGTACAAGTTGTCTTGTATATTTAATTTGTTCTTTTTTACAGTGATGTGTTTGACATGTACACAGTACTATGCATTGTCTTCTTGTCACTACCCATGCCACCAAACTTTAAGATTAACCCCAGACACTGAGTAGCTAAAAGCCCTTTTTCTCAGAAAACCACACACAGATCTAACTATAAAGATGATTTATTGACTAACTGCAGCCACTTTCACCACGTTTGTGTTTCACTTGACGCTCCGACTCACCTGAAAGCGGTAGAAAGTGCCGTCATCTTTGAGGGAGAGAACGTGGTCTGAAATAGGAAAGAAGTACCCCTGAGCTGCAATGAGACTCCCGATATGCATGGCCTCAGCTGTGAAAGGAACAGAACAAGGAGTACAGATCACAGCCGGTTCCCTCAGCCCTCACTATTATACAGTGTAGTGCAATATCTTTATGGATGAAATTACCTCAGTAGTAATAACATCAGGAGAATAAAGTCAAACTACACACTCATAACAGTGAGCAAGGCATGAATATAATACAATGCATCAGCTGCCAAAGAGAAGAATCTTCAGAACCCAGTATGATGATTTTTATTATGTTGAAGATTTAAAATGATGCCTGTTGCATCATTTTAAATCCACAGTGGCATTTCAGCTATAGGATTCAGCCTTGAAGTAGCTGCCATGTACGTGGATGACTCAGTGGCTGACTCAGTGTCACGGCCGTGGGCTATTATACCAACAATAAACTGCTCTCCCACCAGCACCACGCCTCAGGTCAGGCCAAGTAAACAATGAAAACACTGCAAAAACCAGACACTTTTTGGTTTTTGTTCAAACCCTTTCTGTTGCTTTTACACTCACATCCCAGTATCAACTTATAACAACATAACTGTTAACTTGTTTTTGTTAGAATCTAAACTGGAGAATGCTGCACCCAGAAAATGTTTATGTAATAACAGTTTTTATTTGCAAATACTAAACACTGGTGGAAACTAAGCACATTTACTGTACATAAGTGCAATTTTGATATATTTGTACTTTACTTGAGTACAATTTCACTACATTTTAGAGGCAAATATTGTACATTTTACTCCACCGCATTTATCTTATGACTTCCTGTAAGTTACTAGTTACAGAATACAACAGAAAACACAGTATGAGATAGACAGATATACGTAGAGAGTAGATAGAGAGTATAAGACTATTGATCCCTGGTGGAAAATTCACAAGCCAACCAGCAGTACTTCAAATTAAAAGCATCTAAGGTAGTTAAAATGAGCTCCCCCTTCACCAGCTGCAACCTTAAATGTGAAGTACACAATAATGCATCAGTACAGTAATTATAATCCAATAATATGGTAAACATTAATGTTAAATGTACCATTCTGCATAATGAGTACTTTATGCTTTCATGCTAATGCTTTTGTATTTTTACTTAATGTTTTGAATGCAGGACTTTTACTTGTAACCGTGTCATATTGCTACTTTTACTTCAGGGGTGAGCACTTCTTCCAACCCTGATAAATGTTTGCAGGTGCCGTGTATTTGCACATCTTTTAGTACGCAGTACAAGACTTGTAGCTGTACATGGGAAGCAGCAGTATCTGATATCATTTTTCAAAACGTACCTGGATCCTCAATGGACAGGTTCTTCATCAGCCACTGTACAATATCTGCACCTAAATCAGATCAGACAGAGAAAGACAAATGAGCAGGTGGGAGAGCTGCTATGATACACAGAAGATGGGAAAAAGTGAGAAAGGCAGTAGAAGAAAAGTTTTTCTTTGAGTCGCACTTTGTGGCTAAACGTAGATATGTTTTTTTCCATTACTCTTCCATTATGTCCCCCCCTTCAAATTAAAACAAAAAATAACAAAAGGAGGATAAAATAAATAGCAAGAAAACTAGATGACAAACCTAAACACTACCCTCAAAATTAGGTGCCACAGAAGGCAGGGGCACTGGCATTAATCTAAAGCAGCTTGCTGACATGTTTTTTAAAATATAATTGCAAAACAAGAAATTTCATGAGGAAATAAAATGATCTCATGCTACTCGTACTCAGGAGACTCATATTTAGAGACGTTTTTTTATGTGATGAGTACGGTAGGTAAACCTCCTGAAAAAGCATTTTAGTTTTTGCAGTGGAGATAGTTTCATCTCATCTGTGCTTCCTCCCTGCTTTCTCTCAGTTAAGTGAGGAGGTGTTTCACTCTATCATTCATTAGCTTCCAGGCCCTCGGCTCTCAGCTGCAAACATTCGAGCCGCTGCTTCGCACATCCATCCGCTGCCGTAGTAATTGAGTTTATTGATATGCTCTGCTTATGGCATATTGGGGTAATGTGCTTTCCATAAGTGCAACGACTGAAAACAAAAGAAGAATGTTAATAGCTGTTTTTTGTTTCCCTCATTCGTTTGGGGTGTGACAGAGCCTCCCACTGTGGCTGCAGCCTGTTCTAGTGATTTACAGTAGGTCATCAATCGAAGTGACTGCAAACCGGCAGCGGGGCGGCTAACATCCATCCCTACTTGTCAGATTAAACTGGCTACTAATATTTAAATTGTTCGGTTTTAAATGTTTATTTGTTTACAGAGTTTGACTAAGGATGCCTGTCCAGTGATTCACATGAACACAGTCCCGGCTCTACTGAAGCAATCGGGTTGATCTCCTTACTTAAAGGCACCTTGGCAGTAGGAGGCCAGCGATACTTATTGTGTTTCCACACACACATACACTGCACTTGCACTTCTATCTTTGCAAGGACACGCATTGACATAATCCATTCCCTAGCCTGTTACCCTAACCTAACCATCATAACTAAATGCCTAGTTCTAACCTAAACCTTATCATAACCTGGAACCTAAAAGCCAAGTCTTAACCCTCAAAAGGCCGTTTCAGAAAGTGAGGACCAGCCAAAATGTCCTCACTTTCCAAAAAGAAAAAACGCACTATATAGCAATTACAAGAACACACACACTTTTTCAAACATTTAATCATGTGCTGTCCTACCACTTTCCCTCCAGTTATTCTCCAGTGAAACACTGCAGCAGCCCCAGTACAACCATCGAACGCTTGAGATCTAGACTGTATAACATCATAACTGTGATCACAATATCCAATTTCTATGGGGCTTACCCGTACAATGCAGTAAGATGGTTGCTGAATAATACATTACATTTACAGTTAATGTTTAAACACTGCAGGATCTGTCACTGTCGGTTTTTGACATTTCTTTTATTTACCAACCTGTGACAACACTGGGTATTTTGGTCATGAAACTTTTGACAGTTCTGATGGGCACACCCTCCGTCTCATCCTGGATGCGAGTGACAATATCTTCAATCTGCAAAGGAAGGTGAACGGGCAAAGGGGAAAGAAAGGAGGACAGAGAGAAACAAAAGAAGAGAGTTTAAAAGTTTCATCAGACTGAAAGTTGAACACTATTCATGTTAGGTGAGAATCATTATAGTTGCTGTTACAGTGCAAAGTCAGCATTTAAAGAAACATTTAGCTTCAACCCTTGTAGTGTTCATTATTCCAGACCCCTAAGACTCTTGTGATAATGCTGAGGTGAATCACTTTTAGTCCATCATTTGGAGAAGAGGCACGCCTTGTTCACTTTAGCTTATGACAAACACATCACATTGTTACTGTACATGGTCATGATAGCAACAAAAGTCACTACCATAGTATAAAGTGGGAGGAAATGTGATATGAGCAGACCAGGAGCTTCACCAGAACAGCACGTGCCTTTCGTCTATTATCACAACTGTGCACAGATGCTTTTTTTTTGTTTGCATCAGAGAGTGGGAAGTGAGAAGCTGGTCGCTTTGGAGACAGCTACCACACAACTCAGACGCTATATATAAAACTGAATAAAATCCCAAAGAGAGAGAGAGAAAAGGAGTGAGAGGTGGTTACATATGTCTTTTAATACCTGGATCATTAACACAATCACATTAAAGAGGTGCTAAAAACAACATGTGCACACTCAGGCAATGCATGCACAGTTCTTTGGATTTGAGTAAAACACCAACCAACTGCCTGTGTTTCTCCTTTAGTACCCACTGTACTGTGTATTATACTCCAAATACATACACATGCTCTGTACAGCTTTCCTTCCCTTTATCTTTATGAGTATATTTATAGTGTATACAGGCACCCACCCACGCACACGACTACTCCTACATCAGACTCACACAGAGTCTCAGGAGTGGAAAGTAACTAAGTACATTTAGCCAAGTACAGGTTTGAGGTATCTGTACTTGGAGTATCTTTGTACTGTAGTTTGTACTCACTGCATTTATTTGATAATTTTAGTTACTAGTTACTTTTCAGAATCAGATGAATAAAACAAAACAGTTATAAGACTATACTGATCCCCAGTAGGAAACTCACAAGCTACCCAGCAGTATGTAAAGTACTTCAAAGTACATAAGGTAGTTAACATCAGCTCCACCTTTACCAGCTGCAACATTCAATGTGATCTACACTATAATACATCAACAATTATATTCCAATAATATGATATACATTCATGTAACTGTGCCACTATACTGTATATCCTGTACAAATCTTCAATTGTACGAGAAGCCCATTCATAATTATATCTGCAATATTACTGTATCATATTGTATGCCCTAGAATATACTAAAGTATTTTGGTCTGGATAATTTCAGTTAATTTCCAGCATAGAAGCCTTGTGATAAAGCTCAAGGTGAGGGAGGTAAATCTGGCAGTAAGTCCGCTATAGATGAGGCAGTCAGTTGCTTTACTTTATGCTAAAGTACCCTAACTGCAACTAGCTTCAAATTTAACAGCTAAGTATGAGAGTAGTATTGGTCTTATCAAATTGCCCACTCCTTTCAAGGTGCTAGATGACTGAACACTTTATCAGAGGGCTGCTTATTGCCAGCTACTGTAGTAACAGCATATCTATGGTACATTACTCCACCAAATATTAAAGAAAACAAAGCACACACACCACGTCTCATTCACTTCCAGCACAGATAAGACCAACCAGTCTGGAGACTCAAACTGGCAAGTCGTCTACTTTTACCTTTCTGCCCATCAGACTGCTGTCACCCTCTTCCTTATTCTTGCTGAAAGAAACAGATCTCAGCTGTCTGCCATATGCAAGGGCACAGGCAGCTTCAGGCTGCACATCAGAATCAATATAATAATGTGGCTCTAACAAGACCTTGATGGTGTGTGGAGACTGCTGCTCAAATGACTTTAATGGCTTCCACTGTCATGAACAATCTATTTCTGCCCTCCAATCAAAACGGCTTTTCACAACAGTTTTACTCCAAATTAAAACAACTGTCAACCCCAAACTCTTGGGAAAAAAATGCCAAAATTGCCAATATGACAAAACAAAATGCTACTAAAAATTAAAACACTTAATGTGCATCAGAGAAATGCTTCCCTTTACAACACATGGACTAACAGTTACATTGGATTAGTCATTAGCGTGAAATAAGGTATTGAACATGCTAGCATGAGGAATATTAGTCATACCAGTCAGCTTGAGCAGCAATAGCCACTAAAGTTCACCAAAGTGAAGAAACAAACTCCACTGCCCTCTCTGCAGAGCATTTACCACCCCCAGCACGGACTGTTCATACCCCTACCCTCCGGTCTGAGGCTCAGAAGTGTGAAATGCAGGACCTCTAGACTGAAAAACTCTTTCTGACTGCCATCAAACTCAAACAGCTGACTCAGGATCTACCTCATGTAATTCCATCTGTACCGTTTACATACTCATTTTGCACATGCACAATTGCATTTGTAACCCACCTTATAAAAGGGTACAATGTGCGTTATAATTCTGTTTAATGGTTTCACGTATCAAACGCTTTATTTTGAAAACCGGACGTTTTATTTTGGCAATTACAGGTGAAGAAGTCTTGCCATCGTGTGAAAAACGTAATGTGAAAAACGTAGTGTACAGTTAAACTCCTGCTAAACAAAGAGGAAAAAAAGTCCATAAGAACTTCTTAAAACAGAAAAAAAAAATTGTGAAACTCATCTTAAGTTCGAGGGAGCTCGTGCTTAACGTCAGACAACCTGAAGGAGCAAAACTTTAGTTTTGTTTTTTGAAAAACAGAACCCTTGGTAAGCTATTTCATAGTGTCAATGAATGTTAGCATGCTACATAGTGGTGGGCAAGTGAAGCCTCATGAAGCACTGAGGCTTTCCTAACAATTGTGCCGAAAACGAGTCAAAGCTTCAAGACTTCAGTGACGGTGACATCTGGTGGACAACTGAAGCCATAGCAGCCTCTAAAGAGCACGACTGAAGCACTGGCACTGTTTCAATCCCATGACAGCAATAAAAGTTCAGAAAAGTCTGTGTGGTCATTCAAGTGTTTTGTTCATTCATACCAAATAATGATTATATCGTCATTACAATAAAATATGCAGATGCTCTCCCCCATACTGTAAAACACATTCCAGATTAACCCAAACAATCAATGCAAATTATATTAAGGGTTAAATGTTGGTTAAGGGTTAATTTCAAGCTTTGAGCTTTATTTAAATACTGTACTAAAAGCCCCTAACAGGATTAGAGATCCTTCCTACTTTGCAAATGATCATGGTGTTTGAATTCAGAAACATTGTATCTTTTTTGTGTGAAGTGTTTAAGGAAAACCTTTAAAGATAATGGTTTGTCATTTGGGGACTTGTATGGTTGATTTGGAATGATTATTCACAGAAGCAGACATACATAAAATGTATGCCTTTCCTGAGAAAGCTCAAGAGTTGCCTGATAGAATGGCCTTAAAACTGTCAGGCACTGGTTGATTGCTGCATAGTCATCAGCAATGAAAGGCACAATGTCAGTACTAAGTGATGCCAGGGCTGCCCCTAAAGGTTCTCTCTGCTCATAAAGCCTATGGAGCATGGCATAGGTGCTGTGCCATCTGGTTGCGACCTCTTGAACAAGCTTTTTTGGGGGCATACCCATATTAGCTTGAATAAAGCACAACTTTTCCTTTGCTTTTGAACTGGACTTGAAGTGTGCCACTATTTTGCGGGCCCTAATGCGCATGTTTTCCAGCTCAGAAGTCTGACAGAGTGATTTTTTGACAATGAGATTCAGCATGTGGGCGAAGCAATAAATATGTCTAACATTTAACTGAGTAACACTTGCCACAATATTGTGAGCTCCATCAGTAACCATCCCACAGACCTTTTCAGTGATTCCCCACTCTGTCATCAAATTTGCAATTGCATCTGAAATATTAGCTGCTGTGTGGGTCAAAGGAAAATACTGCACACCTAAAAGCACAGTAGCCAGATCTAGGCTGTCTGACACATAATGGCAAGTGACACCAAGGTACGCATCCATGTTGACTGATGTCCACATGTCAGCAGTCAAACTAACAGCTGAAGTCTGCTTAATTTCTGCCAAGGCCTTCTCTTTGGTTACAGTGTACCTTGCTGCCACCATTGCCTTTACAGTTTTGCAGCTTGGAATGGAGTATGATGGGTCCAGGATTTTGATGAAATTTTGGAACCCTTCATCCTCAACGATAGAAAAAGGCTGACCATCTTTAACTATCATGTCCACCAAGGCCTCATCCAGCTTCTGTTTTCTGGACACTGTGTGGAAGACAGGTTGCTATATGAATATGATACACAACATCTACAATAAATAGACACACACATACATATATACAGTATATATACGTTTATATTTAGCTTACTGTCAGGATTTCCAGTGTTGACAGGGTCACTGGTTTGCTGGGTATGACTGTCATCATGCCTGGCACACAAGTGTCGCAGCATAAGACAACTCCTGTGTGCATAGCAAACACCGCAACTACAAGCAATTGTAATTTCGAGACCCATTTAAAAATTAACAATACAATTCAATTATGGAAACATAAACTGTATGCCATAAACTGCATTATACCTTATTGGGTGGTATGAGATCAAAATGATCCCAAACTTTAGAACGTCGCTTATTGGTGGTACTCGCCATGAACCTTGCCAAAATACTCTCACTCTCACTCTCCAAATCTCTATCTCCTCACAACCCCATTTTGAAGCATAATGATGCATCTTATATAGCTGGTATGGCACCAAACCACACAAATCTGTAAAACTCGTCAAGCTGTCATTGGCTCACAAAGCACTGAAACGCCATGAGCGTTGACACGCACTGAAAGACTATGAGCCAATGAAAAGCTTCGAAACATTTTGAAGGAATGAAGCGCTAAGCGAAACAGCGATGACGTTCGACATCGGTCACGTGACACTGGTGTTTTGATACAAGCTCCGACACAGCGTTTCGAATCACTCCGCTTCAGGACGAAAAGCCTCGGTATCATTTGCCCATCACTAATGCTACGCTAATGATATGCTAGCGTTAGCTAGTAGCAGCTCGAGAGTAAGAGTATGGTTTATGTTGTTAATTCATGTGTGATATGTGTTCATGTATGTGTTAGTCGAATGCAGAAGGGTATAACTCATGGTAATATACTATGCGGTGCCAAAAGAACAGAAGAGCACAAGTTAAAAGGATCCTTCACTGTTAAAATTGCCTGTATATTTTCACAATATATAGTTATTGATTGTGGACGCACAATATTGGAATCGATTATTTAAAGAAGATAACTTCATACATACTGTTGTATTTTTATTTGCATCCGTCACCTGCTGCTTTAAAGTGCCTTAGATTTGTGTTACTGCCTATTTAGATTTGGTGTTACTTATTCATCTACTTTATATTTCACTTGTATGATGCGGCATTCATGTGGACAGCAAAGTAAGAATTTCATTGTACGGGAAAACACGTTTCCTAATTGTGCATATGACAAATAAACACCTTGACCTTGACCTTGACCAACAAATCCAAAAAGGAAATCACTCGCATTATTAGGTACATTTCAGGGTCTGACTGCAAAATAGTACCAATGAAAAATAGTACCCCCCCCCCAAAAAAAGCCTTGTACATAAGTTTCTAAGACAGCGAGAGAAGACTGTAGGGCCCTTTTTATATTTTGTTGGAACAATACCAAGGTAAACAGTAGAATATGACATTCACATAACAAGTTTGTTCCACACAAACCACAAACTGTGTAGAATTTGTATATGGTACAAACCTACTGTATATACATTTGCTGGGTTTGTGTGTCAACATGTGACAGCTGGGTATGCTCTGGGTTTCTGGGTTGTGATGTTATCAAATCAATAAGTAATGTTAAATGAAAGATGCTTTTTAATGTTCATTATTGGTTAAACTATTTTGCAAACTCCACAACAGAGAAAGAAGTGATTTTACACTATTGTGTTTGCTGTGTGCTCCTATGTTGTTGTCTGTGTGTTATCAGATTATGGCAGAAGGTGTGCAAAGCACAGAGCTCTGCATTCAAGGACATTGTGTCTACAGTACATTCTTGGATTTAAAAAAAAATTATAAATAGGGAGTGCACATGCCAGACTTTGCTTTTTGCATTTGGAGATCTTTTACTTTTTTTATGCACTGAGCTCTTTTGTGAAAGTTATAATTAAACAGCACAAAAACAGATCTGGTGTTCTTGACTTCATTATTTTAATATTTCTATAACAGGATTATATGAGTGTTTGTGCCTGATGAGTGTGTCTGTGTGTTTCTAGCTTTGAGTGCTGCCCACTGGGAGATATTTCGAGCTCTGTGGGGTAGTGGGCTGCCTGATTACAGTGTTATCCCCGTGTGCTTAGTATGGAGCCGGTAGTGGACTGACTGGCAGGCAGCTTGGCAGTCAGGTGGGTTATGTGGAGATGAGGACTGTGCTGCTGATTGTGGTTTAAATGATCTTCTTGGGATGGAAGTGGGCTAAAACATCCTGAGTGGGTCAGGTTGATTAGAAGCAGTCACAATAAATCACAGCTGGAACAACAACCTGGCATGCACACCGAAATACATGCAGAAGGCACCAACAAAAGTACAGTTTATTTGTGAAATGGGCCCCCTGAGTTCCTGACCCTGAAACAGCTTCATTTAGCCTTTCTAGACACAAAGAGAAATCTGTGGGAGAAGAGACCAACAAGGCCGTCACTGTGGCTATAATGAAGCAGGTATACGGCCTGCTGAAAGAGAAAATGTCAGCCTTGGCCCTGAGTGGCAGGGATGTCTGCACAGAGATACCTGGGCAACACATTCTGAGAGGAAAAAAATTAAATGACCTCCTCTGGGCCATGCAGCCTGGAGCCTTCCCCACAGTGCCAGATAGCAGGCTGGCTGAAGGCCAGCTGGACAGCAACAGACTGATGAATGGCATTCAAGCCATTTATATTTGATCACAGCACTGACAGTCATCTGAGCTTCTACAAATGGTTTTCTGTTACTCCTTTGTTAAAGTTGGCATTTATTAGTCTAATTTCATAAAGACAAATGCTTTAGTTGGCGTGTCCAGGGTGGACCCCGCCTCTCGCCCAGTGTCAGCTGGGGTTGGCTCCAGCCCCTCTTCAGGATAAGTGTATAGATAATGGATGGATGGACAGAAATCATTTAGTTGATTTTTACCACAAATATAACCTGAAACTACAAAAACTGAAACATGCCACAGAGAGCAAAGGCTCATGAAACTGAACCACATGACAGTTACTTTGGTTGCATTAAAGCACTCCAGGCAGGTTTTCCAAGACGCTATTTTAAGTCTGATCCATGGCAACGGTATGAGTCTGTTGTTAGAGTCTGAAAAAGGTCAAATATGCTTTTTTTTTTTTTTTTTGAACCAGCAGGATGATTTGAAATTGTGTGTGTAATTCATATGCTGGTGGTCATATTATTATATACCTGGAAGATGGAACTCAAATATGCCTGGGAAGAAAAACATGCAACTCTATTATGTGATTTCCAGTGAGGCAAAGCATGCGATCAGTCTAGTTATAAGATTCTGATTTGGCACCTTCCAGAGCTGCTTCAATGCATCTGCATACTACTCTCAAAAGATCCTTAAAGTGCTGAGAGACATCACTGATTGCAACAAGTTCCTCAGTGTTTTAAGCAGCACTTGCCCAATGACAAGGAACACTCAAACACAAAGTCAAGTGACAACAAAAGAGAAAGGCGAACTTTCTGACAGCTACCACAACAAGATTAAAATTTGTTTAAAATATACATAACTTAAAGAGACTGCAAGCAGTATGCAGGCTACTACGACAAACGTATGTGTTTGGCGACATCTAGTGACTGACACGAGGAAAGGAGTAAATAACGTGACATATTAGACACAGGACTAGACCTAACCAAGTAGTTTGTATGGCAAAACGTAATGAAACCGTGATGTTTCATACTCATAACATCACAGTTATAACAGTTTCCAAGATGACCAAGTTCCAGTAACTTGCTGCTAGCTAGCCATTGTGTTTACGACTGTTTCCATGACAACAAAGGTCTGTGAAGCTTGGTAGCGCAACACATGCTGTCATTAATGTTGGTGGAATTGTTCATAGGCGCTCTATTTAATTAGACGCCCCTATGATTGTATGGGAGAGAAGGGACAAACAACCATATGGGTTGTATAGGTTGGAGGACTATACAATGCGATTCTGTTTTATAAAACAATGTTGTGAATGTGCTTTAGGGCATGCAATATCACAAAATTAACTTTTCCACCAATGCTTTTCAATCAGCACTACTATACCACTGAAACAGGGTAAAACCCACTGTCAAACTGCCACTAACTGAACTTTCTGATCCAGGTTCAGCTCTATGGTTGCACTAAATCCATACCAGCTCCACTAAATCCCTACCAGGGGTCTTGTTCAAACCTAACCTCATCTCTGACTTTTTGAGCAAGCAAAGTTACATTTGACGTATGCATTACTGTACAGAACTCTATAAACGATCTCCAATAACAAATGTGTCTGATGTTTATGAATGAGTCTGATTAGACTCCATCTCCATATGTTTGCAAGAACTCAAAAGATTTAATTACGGATCCAGGGACAGGAAGCCAAATCTTGGCTCACCAACCAATATAGATAAAAAAAAACAAAACCTGGATTTCAGAGCAATGCATTTAATCTTTATACCCCGATCAGGCATAACATTATGACCACCTGTACATCTGTATGCACTTCAGTGCAACACTTCTGCCCTAACATTTGTGTTAAAATGTTTCAGTTTTTGGTGGAATTGTCATGAATGTATAAATTCAATTATATGTTCATTATTGAGGTTAAAGGTGGTGGTGTACTGGACCGCATTATATTCAGAGGTATGAATCCCTTCTCTCACATTTACAACTCTATATATTCTCAATGAGCTCTTTGCAGGAAATATATCATATGCTCAGAACCATGAAGAGGCTAACTTTAAGCCAACTGTTTTTTTGAACTGTGTCATAATAAGGTTCAGATAATGAAACTTCCTTGTGATGGGAAAGTTTAATAATGTCTAGACACACAATTCATGAACATGCATTTCTATGAGATTGCTGCGATAAGAGGCCTTGGGTAATATCTCCCATTCAATCTAATATCTCAGGCAGAATATTAGCATCTTTCTTTATTCGGGAAGAAGATTACCATGCCAACCTGACAAAGGTCAACCTAGTTTAATCAAACTTTTTAAATGTAGTGAATTCAATCAAAATGTCTGTGTGTCTAGGGGCATGCATCAGTCACACATTAACACACACCATCTTACACACAAGCACGTACACCAAATGAATTTCCATTCACCCAGTGTGGGTGTAATGACTCATAGCGGAGATTGTGGAGCCCTGTGCCTTCAAAGTTTATGTCTGAAGGTCAGATACAATGGCTCTGTGCCAATGATGATGCGTCTTACTGGTTTCACTCTGGTGCATTTGGCAGCAGGGCGATATGACTGTTAATGAAAGTGTAATGACAACAAAATGGCTTTGCTGCACTTGACTGCAGTGCATCTCAGCCTGACAGCTGATACCATCCTAAAGCGATTTATGAGGCTGGCCAGGACTGTGGACCACAAAACAAAAAAGTCATCTATTTTGTGCAACCGAAACTAATGATACTGCTTCTGCTGCAACCAATAATTAATGAGAAGAACCTAAAGTCATATTTCATTGCTGGAGTGTACCTCCAGATTCACATTTAACTGGATAAAAGACTGTGATAATAATTAAATCAGGACTTAATACAGAGACCTAATGTTTGCTCCTGGTTACAAGGTGTTAGATACTGTATGTATTGATTGCTGTACAGCAGCGCTTTGAGCTAAATGCTAATGTCAGTATGTGCAAAAGGAAAACTCTGATTAGCACTAAACACAAAGTGCAGCTGATGGTGGTTAGAAAAGTGATTGCAATCACAGCAACATGTTAACACTGAAATGTTTGATAAGGTGTTTGGTCTGCCCAGTAGACTATCCATCCATCCATCTATCCACTATCTATACCGCTTATTCCTGATTAGGGTCACGGGAGGCAGGAGCCAGTCCCAGCTGACTTTGGGCAAGAGGTGGGGTCCACCATGGACGGGTCGCCAGTTTATCATATATAGAGCATAGTACAGTATGTTCTCATCATAACTAACTAATTGTCACATACAGTGATAGTGTGGTTAAGGTTGGTAGATACTATACAGAGAGAAAGACAACTAAATGCCACCACTGTTAATGCATTACATGTCTGGTTTTTCTTTCAGCCACTCATTTTTCTGTCAAGTGTCAGCTAGTGCCAACACCAATCAAATGGCACTCAAACAAAGTGAACATTTGTTCTTCATAAAACAAGCCCAACCAAAATAAAAGGTAACTGTTTTCTAAGCAGGACCTTAACAAGTCCCGGAGTTTTGGGGTCCCAATAAAGACATAAAGCCGAAGAATCGTTGTGGAAATTTACATCATCACCCAACTTTTTCAGCTGTGAGACACAGAGAAAGCGATGAATTCCATGAGCAGCAATGCTGAGAGATTAAAGCTCTCATAAAAACTTTGTGATTGAGCTTCCTGCCTGGCTCGAAAGCTGACAGACTGAATTTGAACTATGCCCTAACACACCCTGGGTAATAATCAACCCAGACAAGTTTTCATTGCTCCCAGCGAGAGACACCAACAAAGCTGACCTTGCGTCTCGAAGCCAGACACATCCATACCTGGCAGAGAGTGAGTAATCATCACTGAGGAAGGCTGATTCCTTTCTCTTCTTTCTATTTACCCATTGGAGTTGTCTGCCTACAGCAAATTGTCATTACTGTGTATCCCACAACTTATCCCTTATGAAACTTACACTAGAGTGTAAAAATGGGCATTTTGTTATCATTATCCCTACCATCATCATCATCTGAAATTAATTTTAGAAACATCACCTGCAGATGCAACTTAAAAATAGACAAAATTCACATTTTTCGGCTTTGGTTGAAAAACTGAGGCCTGCGTGTCCCTAATTAGCTTGCTTGAAATAAAATTACTGATTACTGCAGGCCAAGAACAAACAGAACAACACTGCCTGTGTCACATATGTAGTATTTCTTAAACTGCAGATGCCAGAGACAAAGAATCGTGGCAATTACTATTTAAAGTTTTCCTTCAGGAAGCTTGGGATATGTGTTAAATAGCAAAAGTTCATGTAAATTAAAAAAAAAAAATTAATACAGGCAGAAAAGGAGAAAGCACTTGGCATTTCCTTTCATAGATGAGACTGTGCCCATTTCTACTTTGTTCTTGGTTTGTCAGAAAAATCCATTAGCCTACAATTTACTGCTCTCCTGCTGCACTGTCACAGTGAATAGGGACAAGTATGTGGGTTTCTCTGGAACAGCACTCAAATTCTTTTCATCTTACCTAACACTTAAAGGATTCGACATGAAACAGCACTGACAGATGCAGAGAAAGATTCAAATGATAAGGGGGGTGTCAGGAGTCTTTCCAGTGCTTTTCTGGTATCTGTCAGAACAAAGTTAAATACTGGAAATGCAAGTGTTTTGACAGAGGACTGTCCAGCAGTCACTCTACAGTCTGCTTTAAGATGCAAGTGTATGTTGCTATGTGTACTGCTGATATTATAGGCAAAAGGTCGTGGAGCAGCTCCTGTACAAAACATGGCTCATTGTGTTTCTGCCATTAAATCTCATCTGCACAACATCTGGGGACGGTGATGCCTGTTTTATGTTGGTCAGTCTACCACTTAGGTCTGTGTCTCAACTACTATTACATGAGTTACCATAAAACTTGGTACAGATATTCAAGTTGCTTTAAAAAGAAATTGTAGCTTTCATCTAGCGCCATCATCAGGTCAAACATTCTAATGACATTCTCATCAGCCTCAGCTGCACTTTGCATTTAGTGCTAATTAGCAGATGTTAATCTGCTAACATGCTAGACTTAGAGTACCTGGTTACAGTGGTGAAAAACGTACATGCTTTTCTTAGCATAACTATAAGTTCAAGTCTTGCATCACTGGCATCAAAATACACTTTTTAGTATTTTGTATTTTGCATTGTATTACTTTGATTCTGAAAAGCAACTAAAGCAGTCAAACAATTGTGGTGGTGGTATCAGAAAAGTACAATAATTCACTTTGAAATATAGTAGCAGAAAATGGAAATGCTCAAGCAGTGGTGGAAGGAGAAACTGGATTGTTTACTAGGTAAGAGTAGCAATAACTGTAAAAAATACTCTGTTACTGTCCTGCAAAATGTTGCTTAGGTACAAAAGTATAAAGTACCAAAAGTAAAAGTACTCATCATGCAGAATGGCACAGATTAAATTAACGTACATCATATTATTAGATTATAATTAATGATGTATGATGTAAAGGTGGAGCTAATGTTACAGTAACTACCTTAAATTGTTATTTGAAGTACTTTACATACTGCTATGGAAGATGAATTTTACACTGAGGATCAACAAAGTCTTATGATTATAATGTATTGTGATTTATTAATATCATTCTGAAAAGTATCACATAAAAGTATTGGATACAAAATAAAGTATCTTTCTCTGAAATGTAGTGAAGTCAAAGAATGAAGCAGCAGAAAATTAAAATACTCAAGCACAGATACCTCAAAATTGTACTTATGTACACTAGTTGAGTAAATGTTACTTTCCACCACTGCTGGCACATTAGTAATGTCGCTGTGAGCACGTTAGCATGTTTCACAGATGTGCCTGTAGGTAGGCACAGGCTCACAGAGCTGCTAGCGGGCGGGCGACTCTTTCAAATACAGATCCACTGTGGATACAAACAGTAATGAAACCCCTCAGTCATTAAATGTGAAATTGCTAATTTTAATTAATTTAAATCTTGGAGTGCCTGTAGCATTGGGAGTTTAAGGTAGAAGAAATGTGTCTTAGTTATTTCTGTAAGACAGAGCAGAAGAGCAGAGAGTTTAATGTCCATGTTTTGGTTGACAAAAAAAAAAAAAAAAAAAAAAGAAAGTCAATTACCTTGCACACCCACACAAAGCTAAAACACAAGGTTCCTTTTCTTCAAACAGAAACAGCCTCTCAAAATGATATAATACTGTTATACAGACATACACCAACACACAAACCCACACATGTTTTTTTTCCTCTCCTGACAATCTGTCAGATCTGGCCAGTGTAAGAACACGCTCACAGTTAAAACTGTGCTTATTGTATAAACAAAACTGTTGGAATTTAATCACATACACAGACCAAACTAAAACCCTGGCTATGTGTGTCATTCAGAACACACCACCTGATCATTTCACATCCCCATTGATCAGCAGGTGGCAGACCGGTCAGAGACAGGCGGCTGGGCTCTGCTCTGTCAGATGCAATGCAGCCTGGGCTCATACGCAGAATTAAAACGAGGATATTTGGGCTGTTAATGACTGTGACTCCATGTGTCCTCTTCCTCAATCTGGGGAGCAATTCATAGGCTGCCTCTGGGCTCACCAGGGAGGACGTAGTTCTGAGAAACAAGCCAAGGCCTCTGTCTGGGAATAAAGGCAGAGATTTCAACAGTTCTGAAGGAACATCTGTCTGGCTCTTTTCCTTTCCCTTTGTTTATTCCTTTTGCTTCACCCTCCTGGTTTGCCCCTGCAGTTCTAACACACTTGCCCTAAGTAAAAAAAAAAAAGTAAATTAAAGTACTAATCAGAAACATTTACTCTCATTAGTTAATTACTTTAAAGATACAGAAGCAAACAGCTGGTATGAACAATCTGTCTTCACACCACCTGTCAGACAGCGAACCCTAAACTCAGTGCCGCATTCTCTGGAGCTTCACAACGTCTCTGTGGATCTTTAGAAACCGATAAGTAGCCTATGCAAAAATATTCTACAGGTCTTTGGTCTTCTGTTTGTGTCATTTCTTTGAGTGCCAGTTTTCAGCGTGGCACTGTGAACTGTTGTTCTGAGGTAATTAGGCACCAGAGAAGAAATCTTTTCTCAAAGCTGTAATTTTTTTTAACACACATAGCCTGAGCGCCTTTGAGATGTAATTGATTTATATTTTTAATACTGTGGCTGACACCAGACTTCTTGGTGTTCTGTTTTTATGATTTGCAGTTTTGAATATGCATTCAGAGAAGAATTATCACATTTAAAACTAGTCTTTCATCAGCCAACATGCACCGCACAGTACACAGTCAAGATTTCCTCCCAGCTTATGCATTCATTAGCAAGATGCAAATACACATATAGCATTTGCATTTGACTCAGTTAAAATTTACTGATTACTTCTTTCAAAATGTTGCTATAAGTTGCATTTAATTCAAATAAGAAATTTGAACTTTTTTCCTGTTTATGACCAAAATCCATGCAACCTTTGTGTGATGCCTGCTGGTAACAGACTACCAAGATTTTAGAGGTGTGAGAGGGAGTCAGTGGGTGTTTCTCATGTCACTCATATAATCATTTCTCAGTCCTTGATCCTCCTTTCACCCGGAAATTGTTCTAGACGGCTGAGAATTGAGGAGTGTTTTATGTCTACTCTGAAGAACGAGGACAGAGGAGCAAGGAGGCTGCTGGAGGAGCCATCAGTGAGGACACATGAGATCATCCTTCATGGACTTTTTTTTATGAACCGACATGCCTCTTTAGCAGAAATCAGTTGGTGATTGCACACAGATGAAGAAGACAAAAGGGCATCGCATGTTGTTAATAATGCGTTTCCTCGTGTCCTCTCTCCGCACATTGTCCTTGCATTTTATGTGGACAGAACTAAAAGACAAGGAAAAGTCAACTGAGGAAAATAACCACATATATAAGGCCCCACTGAAATGGAGCCATGACACCTTCCACAGAGGATTTATTCTTCTTAAATCCCAAGTGCTTTCAACAGAAACCACACAGCGAAAAAACTAACTATATCAATAACAAATGTATGATCATGTTTGGTCTTAAAACGGTGAATAATTACAACTGTATTTGTCCACATTCTTCAAACAGTCGTTCAGTCACTTGAACTAATGGATTTCAGCTCCGTTAAAGACAATTAATTTTAATGGGTCAGTTAATCTAAAATCTCTTCTACAACCTTATTTGTCTTGATGAAACATTCTGACAATAAATGTTTTACAGTTGTTTTTTTACAATGCAGTGTCACCTTGTCCACAGATTTTCCCTTAAAGCAAGGTAGTAGTACCTTATAACAGTCGATAATACACAATTAAACTTGCCAAAGAATGAGAGAGCATTCATATGGAAGATCAGTATACAAGTTAAATGATGTTTACCCATTATTTGGCCCTGACGAGGGGGGTGTCAGGCCATGCCATCGTAAATCTTCTGAGCTCCACAACATGCAACACCAAGCCCGAAGATGGAGCAACCCATTCCAGGTTCACATGGCTTAACTCCAGCTAAAGAGTTTGTAAAAATGAATGTGTTTCTAATGCAGTTATTCCATGATTAGGCTCACTGTATGTCTGCCTGACTTGGTCCCAGAGATGTTTGCCCTATAGGAGCGCCTGTTAAAAGGTGTCATATACAGTAGGTCATTAAACAAGACTCTCAGTAATGGGTTGCAGCCACGCTTGCAGCTGAAGCTGTAGGCATAGGGGTGGTAAAAGATAAATGAGATCAGCATGGTAATGTGCTAACATAACATGCTAGTGTTTACACTAAACAGACTGCTGGGATGTTTCAACGTTGACCACGGTGGTCAGGAGACCAACTATGACCGCGATCCCAAGAGCCGCGACATTACCAGCTGATTTAAAGGTTACCTGTCATTTTGGTGATGAATCATGCTCACAATGATAGAGAGACCAATACATTTAAACGCAGACAGGAAATTTCTAAGTTATGGATCAATAATTCTTTGACCTTTCACTGCAACAGCTATAGAGTGTAGCAGAGCAAAGTCCTAACACCCAGAGTTAGCATTTTTGCACTTCCCTTGTCCTAAAGTTGATGAGTTTTTGATTAGACACCATGGGACAGTGGTATTGTCTGTTTATAGCATAACGCTAGCTTTTTGCATGTGGTGATTGTCACTGAGCTTATTTTCTACAATGATCCAAAAGCAAATTAAAAAATCCCATGGGCATTTTGTCCAGGGAATCCGGGTGTTGCTAACTTCCTGGTTGGCTTACAAAAAAAACAAAACATCCCTACAGCACTTTATTGGTCCCACCAGGCTTTCCAGTCTACATTGTCCTAAACACTGCACTCATGTCTTCCCCTGAGAGTCTATCTGAAACCCCTGAGACAGGGATTCCCCAGAGCCACAAATCTGAGTAGAGGGAGAACAAAAAAGAGACATGTCATCATTGTTGCTGTCTGCTCTGGATTCAGTGGTTCAGCACTTCATGGTTCAATTCATTATAACCACAATGGGTCTGGTGGCACCTATTTGCAGGAGGAAAAGTGTATTACCTCCAACCATACTGAGGCCATAAAACACTCATCTGCTACTGAACAACTTCACTAAATCTTGAATTTATTTTTAGCCTTTTATTTCAAGATGTAATCTTCAATCTATTAAATTCTCTGGTGATTTGTTGCCAAGTGACAAAGTTGCCAGAGCCCTTTAGCCAAAACAGAGAACAGACAGCTTCATCTGCCAGGGAAGAATGAAAGCAGGGAGCAAATGAACCAAGAAACAATCAATTTATTGATGTTGGTATTCAAGGTGTAACAGCAACAGCAATGGTTTCCTTCAGATCTGCGGAGAGACCCCCATATTTCAGCGCTGCATCGATTGCTGTGATGGCTGCCTTGAGAGCCGCTGGCCTGATAGATAGTAGATCAACCAGACATTGCTCCTCCAGGCTTCTTTATCTAGGACAGGCCTTTTCATCCTGGCCCCATCTGTGAACCACATCTTTTTCTCTGGTCAGACACAGAAGAAGAATATCCCCATTGGCTGTGTCATCATAGAGATTGTAGCCACTGCTTTTAAACCATTCTTGAGCCCCCAGGCAGGAGAGCATACAAGGGCATGTTTTGGCAATGAAAGCAGGAGAAAACGCACTACAGAAGCAATGGCGGAGGGACCACTCTGCAAATGAACTAGTGAGTGGAACCCGGGGGTGTGCGACAGAGCCAGACAGAAAGTGGGCATCAAGGAGAGAAAGAGTTTCATTTTGATGAGAAAAGTACCAGACAAAAGGACACCGCCATTTTTTAACATAGAGAGTCCTCTCCTCTCTTCCAGTGATGCAGCAGTTCATTCTGCAGCATCACTTTAGTTCAGTGTCAGCGTGGACCAGTCGAGCCCCTGGCCAGTCGTTTACAAGTTATGCTGCAATTAACTAAGGGTAGTGAAGCAATAATGTAGCAGCTCAAACTGCAGTGGAAAACCACCTCTACTCCATTCACCAGATTTGAAAAGTCATTACAAAAAGAGCTAGGACGTTTGAGGAGGATAAGGCTAAAGAGCTGAAAAATAAAATCGTGTGATTTGCATATTCATAGGCCGAGTTGTCTCGTAAAATCCACAGATACACCTTTCTCCCCCCATTTCCCATCTTTATTGCTGTAAAACTATCAAAGCAGAAATGCCATATAAAGGCACTTTTAATGAAAAGAGAGATCAACTGAAATGTCAAGAGCTGTAGATGAGCCTCCATTCACTGATGCTGACTCAGGCTTGAGCAGTCAAGGAAAGCCATAATGTTGGAAAGTCATTTCTTTTTAGCACAGCATGGAAGGAGATAGCAACATGCCATTACCAGACACAAGGACCACACCGGACAGTTAGTCCTCAGGGCAGACGAGGGTGGGGAATCACACACACACGCACACATTTCAATCTCATACATTTACATGAACATTGCACTTCTGTTGCTGTGTATAGGACTTTGACAGCATGATGGCATCAAGTAAAGGAATACATGAATTTGATTTGAAACAAAAAAGGGGAATGGGACTGAGAAGTGAAGTGTAGAAGTGAAACAGGGAAAAGAGGAAGAAAGACCAGAAGAGAGACTTAATGTAATGTTGCCACCCAGAAGCAAACACCTCAGTTCCCACAATCAGCAACTGAATGCAATATTGACAAGAACTCAGCAGATGGATAAGAGTAATTTCACTCATCCATCCAAAACCATTAATAATTTAATCTTGCATGCAAAAACACAAGTTTCCCTGTTGCATAAGGTTACAGTCCTCTCAGTGACTATATGAAAAATCCTAATTTAAAAAAACCTGCTATTTCTAAACAAATGTTTTTTTTCCATTTGTATTTGTCCTTTCATCTTGAACACATACATCCACACACTCTCCACTGAACGGGGCCCGTTAGTCTGTGTTGATATTTAAAAGTGTCAAGGTGACAAAGTAGAGCAGTGGGAAACCTCTGGTCACTTCTCAGGACTGTTAAAAGGCCACTGTGATTCAGTGAATGTCGGAAATCTCAACCTGTTAAAAAGGATTTAAACCGCATACAGGGTAGTGACCTCAACATGAGATCTGTTCACTCTGCTGTTTGCTTATTTGCATGAGAGTTGTAATGGTCCAGCTAGCTTGGTTATTTGTTGCAAAATACAGATGCTGAAATATGGTACAGAACTTTATCAGACTGCTAAAAAAGCAAGCAATTGCTACAACCAGTGTGGAACACGAAGAATGATTCATAACAAGGCCATCAAGTCTGAAGGGGCTGTATTTTTGTCTTTGGGTTAAGTAGAT
Organism: Monopterus albus; assembly: GCF_001952655.1. NCBI lineage: Eukaryota > Metazoa > Chordata > Actinopteri > Synbranchiformes > Synbranchidae > Monopterus > Monopterus albus. Next base: position 1,909,447 of record NW_018127943.1, on the reverse strand, counting down.
TGATGTGAGACCAGCAGATGAAGCAGCCCACTGAAAAATGGCACCATCTCCATGGATCAGGTGCCAAACAAATACAGGAACAAAGTCGCATGATGTATGAATACAAACCCCTCCAAACACACTCCATAGGTATTACAGCAACATTCACACACACAAGACGCAATTAAACAAAGGTGATGGTGGCCATGAGAATACTGATGCATCATAAATCCAGAAGTGAGAAGAATTACAGATAAGCAGAGATGGCAAAAGTACACACATTCGTTACTCAAGTAGAAATATAGATACCTGTGTAAAATAAAAAGACTGGCAAAAGTAGAAATACTGATTCAGGCTCTGAAGTGTATTCAAATTATAAAAGTGATCCTTCAAAGGACATTTCTACCATCTGTTTCTGTGCAAACCTAACTGAACGTCACATCATATTAAAATATTTCCAAGACTATTATTCATTCTAAATAAAATATACCAGAAATAATTAACATTAACTAATGAGAAAACACATTTCAGGTCATTTTCTCTATTAATCTGAATTTCATGTATTGGGGGTTTGTGGATGGTAATATTACTAAGGTTTGGTGTTTGAATGATATGTTATGTTTAGACAATATACGCTCTGGTGCTCTTCTTAACAGTACTCTCTGTGTCGCTGCCTCTTCTGAACTGAAGAAGTTCAGTGAAACAGCGAAGACTTGCTACTTAAAGTCAACTTTACCAACATTCATCATTAAATGTTTTAGCTAGCTTCTTTGATTCAACTCTTTTATCATTTGAATGTGTCATTGGCCAATTAGTGTGTCAGCCAGAAGCAGATAGCCTTTCTGTGTGTGCATCAGGGTAATTCTAACACACTGGCTGAACACTAACCATCCAATTACACACATGACTTATCTGTGAACATTTCAACACATAAAACTTTGCTTTGATTCTCTCATTTGGGCCTGAAACAGTTCACAGTGTGTGCGCAGCCAGAAGTCAAACTTAGCATTTAGGAAACCACTTTCAAATCACAACTGCTTCACAACCGGCTGAGTGTAATGGCAGTCACTGAATTTGCCTTTTTGTCTCCTTGTCAAAATTTCAACTTGCCAATTACTGCTGGCTTCTCAGTGCAGAACAGAAAAGAAATAAGCTGGGGCCACTGCATCTCCATCTCAGCAGGCAGTGGCTAAATTGAAGTAAAACACACTGAGGGGAAAGTGCATGCGAAATCATGCCAGTCCCTTTTTTCAAAGGAAAAGCAATGATGACTGATTGCAGATGTGCTGAAATGGCCTGTCAAAGGCTTAATTGTCTGGGTTTAGCCATTAATGAGATGTGGGTGCATGTGTATCTATAGGAAAGCGCTCCACTATTATAGAATAACAGTGCATCTCCACACTTTAGATACAGATGACAGATGAATCAGTTTTACCACATTTAATACTTAAATCTTTATAAAGCCTTGTCAGTTGCTCTGTTGGCTTACAGACAAGGCCTTTCCTGCTTCTCCAGCACTGTGCTGCAAGTGGCTCGCTGTGGGGAGTTTGTGTAACCTTCACTGATCAACAACACTATCAACTAAATGATGGTCATTACATGGCAATGTAAATCTTTTCCAGTTTCACTTTAATTACCTGTCATTCAATTGCCACCTGTTTTACCCTTCACTGAGCTTTGCTGCTTCTCACTGGGCTGACTGCAGGTGGACGTCTGCATAGTCTGTCTGATTATTGTTATGGGCCCAGTGAAGTGCACAAAACTTTTCAGCACATCTGCAATTGGACATAATTACTCTGCTTTGAAAGGACTGATTGCCACGAAAGCCATCTGTGAAGCCCCACTACATTTAATGACAGATCTTTGAGATGTATAAACAGAAAATACTGTTCCTCACAAACCCAGCCAGCTTTAAAAATAAACCTGCCAGAATCAGTGACTTTGTACAGTGTATTTTCTTTGCCCAAACCTTCACAGCATATTGCTGCTGCAGCTTGACCAAAAATGCTGCATTTTATAGTAATCCAGTAAACTACAAAATACCCATTTCAGTTTTTAAGGGAAAAAAAAACCTCATTATCAGCTTTAGAGGTTCATTTTAATCAAAACGATGAAGAAACTACAACAAGCATTCACACAGTTCCCTCACTGTAACAGCCAGTTTACAGTGACTCAGAGTAATGTGTGCGCAGCCTGAGACATAGAAAAACTATGTAGGAGTAAGAGCTCCAATTATTTAAAAAGCTCTCTGGAGCTCTTTCTGTATCACAAGATAAAACAAGTATAAGTGCACCAGCCAGCAATTTGTGCAAATGATCAGATATTGTCAAATACCATGAACACAGCAGCTCCTCCTGCTCTTTTCCACCTACTGTAGGCAGATGTTATGTATTTTAAGATAGGACTGAGTCACATACAGTAGTTATAGTAAATTCTGTTTCTTTGTCAGCATTTATTTCAAGTCTCCCTTTTCTATTATTTTTGGTGTTGTTAATATCAAATGAAATAGGAAATCCTCTCTGAGCTACAAGGACAACTTCATGAAAGTCATTTTCTACAGATTCCTCTCCGCTCTTTAAAGTATCACCTAGCCTGAACGGTAATGTTTATAACTCTCCCATCTTCTGCAGAGTAAAATGTCTCAGCCCCTGCTTGCAACTTATTCACCCGCCCTGCAGTTCTTTTTCATCTCCTCCTAGCACGTCTCCCTGCCTCTCTGACAAATAGCAATTCTTTTCGCCGTGAAAACAGCTTTTCACTGAGGCAGAGGAATGAGTGCGACAAGGCAGGCGGTGGGCACGGGCTTGTGGTTCCCAAATGATATCAGGAACAATGAAACAGACCGTCTTATCAGGATGTCTGTACTGTCTTTCTCTAGCACTGACCCATGGGGCTCGGAGCAGGATGGGAGGCTGCAGTTTTGGTGGGCAATGGGAAATTGACAGTCTCATTATAGCAAGACAGGCTGTGCTTAAGAGGAAATGACAGGTCTATTTGCCATCAGTGCCACAAGAAAGCCATTTGAAACAATGCACAGACACACACCCACATATTTACACGTCTATATAGACAACTGTCATGTGCATGCTTGTACACAAGCACACAACCTTGCACCTGCACAGACGATGTTGTAAGGTGAAACAATCTAACAGGATTATTTGACAAGAGCACGTGCCAGTTGCCATGAAAAGCTGGATGGATTCAGCCTTTATTTACAATTGATTCTTTCTAAGCTAACTCCCCAATTGAATCGCTCTAGCGCTCTGCTTTCTACAAACCCCGTCATGTCTTGCAGGACTTTAAGCAGCAGAACACAGCCATGGAAAGTTTCTTCCAAGCTAAAGGTTCAAGGGACAGATGTATAATAAACATTGTCAAGATAGCCATAAAGGTAACACTTACAAAATAAGGCGACTTATCAGTTGTAACGTTACAGATCACCTGTCCAAGTTTGACTTACCTTGCTTTTTTTCTGCAATTTCCTAAGTTACTTTTTAATCATGTTTCATTTATATAACTTTTTATGATTGTTTTACAAATTTTTGACTTAAAACTGATGCAGCAAATTAGATGATTCACCACAAAGCAAAAGCAGCTTGTCTGAAAGCTTACAGAAGCTAAAGGAAGGTTATACAGGAGTTAAGGACACTGTGTGGATGTGTGTGTGTGTGCCTAGTATGAGTCACACTAGTTTACGCACTCACATTATTGGGACCTGGCCTTCCTCACCATATAAATAGCTGAATGTTAAGGTGACAACTTGGTTCAAGGTTAGTTTAAGTCTCCAGGAAATTAAATCAGTATAAAGTCCCCATGAGAAATAAAAACAAACGTATGTGATTATAAGATTTGTAGAGGGAAGCGAGGGTCTTCAAGAGAGAAAAAACAATGAGGAAGCAGACCGAAAGAGAAAAAGGAGAGATGCATGAAGAGAGGTCAGGTTCATATAACTGAAGGAGCACCGTGCCCTAATAGACCAGCGTGATGATCTGATAGAGCAGGAAACCTCTCCATTGATGGATGGCTTGATGTCTCTATCTTAATGGGCCCCATTGATACAGGAGGCTGTATATAAAATCTATAATTATCTGGACTGTGTAAACACCTCCTCCATCTTCTCTTTTTGGAATCAGGAGGAATGCCATGCAGGAAAAATAGCTCCCGTCTCTCTATCCCCCCACCCCCTTTTATTCATCATCCTCTTTAGTTGTTTTTGTTTTGTTCCCGGGCCACTCTGTTGTTCTAGAAAGGTCCAATATAAATAAAAACTTTACTAGCGTCTCTGCTATCACTTAAAACCTGCCAAAAGACACAGTTGATGTTTGATTATGAGCAGAAAGAGGTAAATGTCGCAGTGGCCAGATGCAGCTGCTGCTCCATTTAAACTGGTTTCCCCCAATATGTAACAAGCAGCACGCCACCACCACAAACCTGTCCTCTAATTAGATCCAGAGCAAGCCAGTACAGAAGCACAGTAAATGCAGACTGTGCTGTTTTTATACTCCCAAAGACTGCCTCACCAAAATACACTTTCTAGAACTTTTTTCATCTGTAATTCAAGCACCATGTGTCAAAACAAATTCAAAACAATTGTATGGACATCCGCAGAAATAAAGATAAATAGGAGACTCACTATAAATCTTGGTAACAGTGCATCAGAATGTTGACTGACAACATACAAAGATAACTGACTAGACACAGCAAAAGTGATTTAAGTGACGACAATTAAATGGTTCAGTTCAAACTCTTGGTGTTTGTTCTTACTGAGAGAGTTTAATGTGTGTGCTGAGGATTTTGAGGTCTCACCCTCCTCCTCAAGGTCTCACAAAGCCTTCCTTTTCAAAATGACATCTCCTATCGCCTCATCTCTGCAGAACCGTGTTGTTAGAAGCTGCGTGTTGAGATAAACCCAGCAGTTTTCAACGAGTGCTAATATGCACTGAATTACTTTAATCATCCACTTGCGACTCTATACAAGAATTCATGCTTTTGATTGGCTTTTACCAATACCAGCACTCTTGTACATCATTTCAGGGTTTGCTATGGATTTTTTTTTTTTTTAACATTCAAAGTTTTATTACAAAGCATCCTTCTTCCGAAAGAAGCCATTTTCTGCACCATCACATCACTGCAATAATAAAATAAAAAGCCCTATACTTAACTGTGAACACATCACATACATTCACATGTGACAGCCCTGACTGGAACGCTGTTATTAGAAATGCATTGTTAACCATAGATGCTGAGCCAGCAGACAGCTTATCTAATAATGTGTCTCAGACTAGAAAATAAATTTGATTTTAATGTATTTTTAATGTGCATATCGTCAGGTGTGACTCTAGCTAAATGAAATGTAGACTGGAGGAGCAGGAGGAGGAGGAAGGAAAACAAATGTTCATAAATTGATGTTTCATTTTTATATGCATGCCTAAAAGCTGCTGCACCTCTGTGTCAATCATAAAAACTCAGCTATGAAACACAATTTCACCACAATTTGAGCTGCTGCTAGAAGGTCAGCATCCAAGTCTAGCTGAGGGAAACAAAGTAAAATGAAAACCATTAAACATGCTGTACAACGTTATGTCGCCGAGCAGGAGAAGGATGGTGTCAGACTCTGCCAACGTGCTGATCTATCAACGTGCTGGTTCTTCTAACAGACGGTAAGTCTGTGGTTGTCAGCCTGACAGACGGAGCCTTCCAAAGATCACTAAGAGGAGCGTCCCATTTTCACTGGCACAATAAGAATTGCTTTGTTTCCTGCAGGCAACACTGGAGTAGCAGGCTTTGATGCCAGGCTAGAGAAGCAACTCCCAGGTACTTCTAATGCTTTATGACTGGTTTAACACAAACTATGCAGCTTCCCTCCTCCTTCATATTTGATTTGTAGCAGAGACATGAGCTCAGCAGCTCAGATGTATTTATGTAACACACTTTAACTTCTATCCATCCATCAACTATACCACTTATTCCTGAATAGGGTCACGGGGGTACTGGAGCCAATTCCAGCTGACATTGGGCGAGAGGCAGGGTCCACCCTGGACAGGTCGTCAGTCTATCACAGGGTTGACATGAAGACAAACAACCACACGCATTCACACTCACTCCTATGGGCAATTTAGAGTCGCCTGTCAACCTAAGCCACATGTCTTTGGACTGTGGGAGGAAGCCGGAGCACTCAGAGAGAACCAACAGGCACAGGTAGAACATGTAGACCCCACACTGAAAGGCCTTGGGTCGGCTTGAGCCCCGAATCTTCTTGCTATGAGGTGACAGTGCTAACCACTGTGCCACTGTGCTGCCCACACTTTAACCTGTGAACAAAATACTAAAGTGCGATGTGACTGCACCACAGGTCACACTGGCCGACCACACCCATCACATCTCGCCGAGTTTTGGTCTCCCACTCACATTCACTCAGTGCTGACAAGTGTTTTGCTGCTGCTACTGTTGGCAAGAGCCTCCTTTTGATTTGGCTTTCTTTGTAGACACCCTGGGGAGCCATTGTTTCTAAAATGATTCTCTTTGGAGGCATTACTTGCAGTGCTCCTTCCTTGTTGTTTTAAGAGGATGTTCTGTGTTGCCACAGCAGGGAGCATCCATACTGTAAGCATAGAATCATGCCACTGTCATTTGAAGTGAGTGTTCCCAGAAGTGTTAAAACTGGAGGGGACAAGTTCATTCATAGATCTATCCCCTCTAACCCTTCATTTACTGTCTCCAAGCTAATCAGGGTATAAAGCTCATCCATATATGAACCTTGCACCCATGGGTACTGCACATTTTTACCTAGATCAGTCAAACTTGAGATGAGCCTACAGAGTTATTTTAACCCCAATAACTCCACAGGCAGTGTACTGCTGAGTTTCCCTTTGGCTCTGTTCCCAGTGGAGATGAGGCACAGGCTGGTCTAGTTCTCACATTATGCAAGTATCGTTCTGTCTGGCAACACTGGATTGTGCAACTACATGTATGCATTACAAATTTCAACAAACATAAGGTAAAAACAAAGAAGAACAACAGAGTTCTGTAAAACTGAACATATCTAATTATTTGTTTTGTTTACAACATCTGTCTCTGACAAACGGCCTTTGGTTAACATTCCATTGATGTTTTATTTATTTATTTGGTGTAACAAGAAACCACACAACTACAAAAAGACAGTAAAGTCACATACCTTTGCCTTGTCCTGTAACAATATATTAAAATCTAGAGATCAGTTAAATTTAATAAAATATACTGTAGGCTATATGACAAAGTAAATCAGTAGTAACTCAAGTATTGTTAAGAGATGAGGCCGGACATAATGTAAAAACGCACCCCCCCGCCTCACACTAGTGGCTTTCATATTACAATTGTTTCTCAAAAATGCAACACAACATGTCCCACACAACCTTTTGTTGCTTACTTGCTTTTGCTTCCTTTCACAAACTGAAATGTGACTGCATGCTCTGTTTGCTCTGTTCATTACAGCAGTCTCCTGAGAGTCTCACAACGAATGCATTTTCTTTTAAGCTGTCAAAATATGCAGTATATTTCCGGCGTAACGCATCCTAATGGCTCACAGTTTAAAATACAATGAACATACAGGGCAATGGCCATTTAAATTTGTATTTCTATGTCTGTTTTTTCTGTGCTTTATGATGATAATGTAGTGAAAAAGCTGCAAAGCTTTATGAATGTAACAAAATGCTGCAGGTGGCCCCTGTGATGCAAACAGAAACAGTGCAGTGATATGCTCTGCTTTTGATAGATCGATATTGTTCCCTGGTGATTGTTATTTATGTCACCAGGCAGTCCACTGTCATGTCACTAGTGAAGAACCAATTAAAATAAACACTGGGAGAAAAACCACTAGAGTCTGTAGCTGCACTTCGTATTCATCTGTTACATGAGAATTGCCAGAGTCGTACTGAAGCTTTGCACACAGTCTCTCTAGAAACAAAACTGGGTAAGGGATGGAAGATAGAAAGAAAGAAGTCATCTAGGTTAAAAATGAAAAGAAGGAAGGTCTGCAGAAAGGATTGATTGGGGCAGGCAGAATAAGAGACGGAGCAGAATGAGAGGAGACGCTAATGGACAAACCTCGTGTGATCGTGCTTCTGTATCACACATCGGTGAAGTGTGGGTAGTCTCTTCCCATTCTTATGTGTGCCTCTGCTGTATGTGCGAGTCTACGCTTTTGTGTGTCCAAGTTCTCTAATGGGCCCAGAACTACATGGGGAGTGTGCCTGACAAAAGCTCACATCCATTAATCACCAACCTGCCACTTGGCGCTGGAACCTCTGGTATATCTGCTCCTGATGTCTCAGAGCTCACTCAGACACTTGAGTAAAGTCTCATTATATCTCATCCACTTCATGCAACACACGATACTGGCCTGAATCCATACAACATCAGCTTTAACAGAGAGCTGCAGGCTATATGAGCCATCATTTCTGCAACACTGATTTTAAACAGTCCATTTATTCATAAGCACATTTAAGTGCTGTTCAACATTAGTAAATGTAGGCAAAATAAAAACAGGTACATAAATGGATACGACACACTATACATCAATGAAACAATGGTAAAAACGAAGATATTTCAACCAGAGTTAAAAGCAGAGGAGACAAGATGGGTTTTAACTGGGATTTGAAAGTTGCCAGGGTTGGAGCAGTTCTAATGTGGAGTGGTCGACTGGACCATAATACACTCACAGTCCCCTTTAAGCTTCAGTCTAGACCTCAGAACAACCAAAAGCATCTGGTTAGAGGATCTAAGTGGCCTAGATGGTACATGTGGTTTTAGAAGCTCGGAGAAGTATGACAGCACCACTTCAAATCAACCAATATCCCTTTAAAATCAACCCGGTAACAAACAGGGAGGTGATGAAGAGACACTGTGGTAATATTTACCCATCAACCACCTGGCAGCAGCGTTTTGAACAAGCTGCGAGCTGATTCCTGTGCATATTGTATCACAATAGTGGGATACAGACCTGAATAAGCCTCTCAAAGTCGGTAAAGGAAAGTAAAAGGTTGCAAGTCTAACAGGAAAACAAAAAGATAAGTAGCATGATAAAATACCTCAGCTAGCCAGTTAAGGTAAAAAAAATTAAAAAAAAAATAAAAACAAAACAGTGAATTATGTTTTGCCAAATGCCTGTATTTCAGTCAGGCTGTGCTGCATCTCCCCACAACTCTCCTGTTGTTTTCCTGTGATACCAGCACAAGCTGGTGGAGCACAAACACCCACTGCGCTCACAATTACTGAAAACAAATCATTTTAACAACAAATCAAACTACTTGTACAAAATAAATATTGATATAAACCCACTACGTGCTTCGCCAAATGCCGTATTCGAGTTCGGCCCCGCCCCTACTCTGTAGTCAGGACCATCCCGTCCCAGCTGGAGGACGATAAGACAGGCTGCTTTGAACGGACTGTGCTGCCTCATTATTTTCATTGTTACCAATTAAACAAAACAGGTGTCACTACATTAGACTGAGACTCTATCGTGCATTAGCACAATAATGGCTGCAGGTGTATTTATTCACAGTTGAGCTCGACCTTCTATCCGACTATTAACACCTTTCTGAATATATTCAATTCCATTTAGCAAAACTGCCATTTCTCTTTCCCACACTCCCTTTCTCTTCATAATTGTCTCTGAATGTGGGGAGAACTGTGTCAGTGTGTGTATGTCTGAGCTCAAATGCTTTTTGTGTAGCTGCAGTCCTTTGATGTGCAGTCCCTTTGTGATTTCTGCCAAAACTTGACAAGCAGGAGGAGGCTGTGCTACATTTCATTACGGCCCAGGAAACGCCTGCGTCATTGTTTTCCTAACAAAACAATATGTTAATCCCTATTACACCATGAATATCTGTGAGATTAATTGGGGATTAAACAATTTGCTCTTGGGACAAGACCGCTGTGTGAATAATAAAGAATTATGTTGCGACAAAACCTAGATGTTTTGTTGCTGTTGCAAAGCAGTTATGTGACCACTTGCACAAAAATGATTTGTCTGAGGATTTTCAGTCAGGATTTAGAGTCCATCATAGTACAGAAACCGCATTGGTGAAAGTCACCAATGATCTTCTCCTAGCCTCA
>NW_018127943.1:1898472-1898833 GCF_001952655.1 Monopterus albus | reverse complement strand
TGGGTTAATGGTTTGCATATCCCCTCGATTGCCCATTTAACCATTGTCATAGTGATACCATCACTATCACTGGATGATTTATTACCACATTTGTTAACTATATCTATAATTTCCTTTTCAACAATTGGCTTAAGAAACATAGAACACCTATTTCTTTCAATTATATTGTTATTTATATTGACATCTGTACAGATGGTACTTGCTAAGCTAGGACCCACATTCACAAAAAACCTATTAAACTTCTCAATTATCGCCTCGAATCTGTTGACCGGTGTGTATCATTGTCCATAAAATATGGGGGGTAATTACTCCTGTTGGTACTGTTTCTAATCAATTTATTTAATATATTCCAAGTACCTCT
>NW_018127943.1:1894446-1898445 GCF_001952655.1 Monopterus albus | reverse complement strand
TTTAGAGTAATATTGTTTCTTACATATCCTCAATAACGCAGTTAATTTGTTCTTATATAACTTATATTTTTCTTCCGCCTTCTTGGATCTGTCCTTTATAAATTCTTTATATAAGACATTCTTCTTTTTACATGCATTCTGTAATCCCTTACTCATCCACGGTTTCCCACTGTAATTCCTCTTGTTTTTATACTGCTTACGAGGACAGTTCCTGTCATATACTTCCATGAATATATTTAAAAATTGCTCATATGCTTTATCTAAGTCTTCCTCATTGTAAACTGCATCCCAGTCTTGCACCAAAAAGTCCTCTTGTAGCCTCCTTACAGCATATTCGTTCATCACCCTCCTATAAAAAAGATTTGTTTTTGGCCTTTCTTTTCTAACATGGCAGTCATAAACCAAAAATACTGGTAAATGATCACTGACATCATTTATAAGTAATCCACTGGACATTTTGCTATCAATATCATTAGTAAATCATTAGTAAATATGTTATCTATTAGTGTTGCATGCATGATTTGAGATGAACAACAAACTGCTCGGTTATTGAGTGTGGTTGCCCATGCTCATTATTTACAGAGTCACCATCTGCATCATAAATATCTCATTTACTGTACAGCGCACACAGTCACACACAATCATGCTCCATGACACCTAAAGAGAACAACTAACAGCTGTGTTCAGTAGGTGCCGAACACTGAAGAACTAGACTGGGATTGATATGTTTTCTGCATCTTTATCTCTATGTGTATTTTATATTGTTTTTTGCTTTTGGCCACAGGTTGTGGTTTGTTGCCATTCATGCATTCCTGTGATATTTATGATTAATCCCTGTTTTTTGGGGGATGACAATAAAGTGAAACCTGTGTAAAAACAAGTTCAAATTAAGATCTGAGGTGACATCTCCAGAAATATGAATATCAACCAAGTTGTTGTGTATACCAATGCTGCCAGTCTAAAAGCAACCAAGGGAATTCAGGCACACTCATGCATCCACCCAAGCTCCCAAATGCACCTTCAGATCGTTTGTGGTCCCTTTACATTCATATGAAGTGGTGAAAGCTGTTGACAGGGAAGCAAGGCCGGGTGGGTTTCTCTGACACGGGCTGTCCAGCGCAACCAGACCATGACAAATACAATGATGCCTCAATAGATCTCTGTCTTCCTAGGCCCACGGCCGTCAGATAGGAGTAAACATGTGAATGGGCTTACAAGCAACTCAGTATCAGGTTCAGATCAGACTCATTCAAGTGCATCAGGTTGTGAAGTAGTTTGTGTTTCTTTTCTGGCTCTGGTGCTTTCATGTTTGGATATAAAGTTATACTGAACTAATGACTAGAGTTTAAAGATTATGCAACTTTATTGTGTTATTCTGCAATATAACACTGACAAGTTCCTATCACTTTAAAGTGAATTTACCAGGAATTAAACATAAAACCTTTTTTTATGCATTCTTTGTAACACTTGCTCATTCAGAGCCAGAAGAAGCACAGTGAATGGTGCAAATGAAAGTATGCACTGAGGAGGATTAGTGTGGATTAGACTGGAGGGATACGGGAACTCAGCAGGGCTTCAGGATGTCAGTACTTCTGCAGGCCCAGGGAATATGCTGTCCTAGGGAAGGACTGCTGCCACATTTTCCACTGTCAGAACCAGATTCTACAGGAAATGCTGGCCAGACCGCTGCCCTGACCTTATCCATTCCTTTTAATGATCTACAGGGAAGAAACAAGACACTGGACATTGACATCATCTGGCAAAGATGTGTTTTACTGCATTCAGTTTGAACGCCCACTAAGAAGCAACTTCGATTCTTTATTTTGTTTTGTTTGAAGAATTATTGCTTCCTGTGGCATTTTAACTACAGCATCTCAGTGTTTCCACAAGTTTGAGATTTCCGCAAGTTGAATTTCATGGTTAAACAAAACAAATCATAACAGGTAACCACCAGAAAGGAAGGAAAATGGGAAGCTGGTTGGCAGAGATGTAAAATATGGATGAAGTGTAGCAACTGGAGAAAGAAACTGTAAAAACTGGAAGATGCATTTGTTAATATTCTGCAGTGTGACCAATATTGTTTGTGAGGATGAACTTGGTTCTCAGTCGGAAAAGGGTGGCTTGTTCCCTTCAGGTTGATGGAGAGTTCCTGCCTCAAATGGAGGAGTTCAAGTATCTTGGGGTCTTGTTCACGAGTGAGGAAAGGATGGAACGGGAGATTGACAGGCGGATCGGTGCAGCTTCTGCAGTAATGCGGTCGATGTACCGGTCCGTCGTGGTGAAGAAGGAGCTGAGCTGTAAGGCGAAGCTCTCGATTTACTGGTCAATCTACGATCCGACTCTCACCTATGGTCATGAACTTTGGGTCATGACCGAAAGGGCAAGATCCCGGATACAGGCGGCCGAAATGAGCTTTCTCCGCAGGGCGGCCAGGTGCACCCTTAGAGATAGGGTGAGGAGCTCGGTCACCCGGGAGGAGCTCAGAGTAGAACCGCTGCTCCTCCACATCGAGAGGAGCCAGCTGAGGTGGCTCGGTATGTCTCTTGGCTGGCCTGGGAACACCTCGGCCTCCCCCCGGAGGAGCTGGAGGAAGTGTCTGGAGAGAGGGAAGTCTGGGCATCTTTGCTTAGACTGCTGCCCCCGCGACCCGGTTCCGGATAAGCGGAGGAAAATGGATGGATGGATGGACAACTAGCTGCTGTAACATATCGGAGCATTCACCAGCTAAAAACAGAATTATTTGAGAATTAGTCAAGTTGAAACTAAAGCTAGAAGCAGAGTGCATGTTTGACTTATATTAATTGGGCTGCTAGAAACACAATTACAAATAAATCCTAATGCTGCTTCATGTCTGCTGGATGTATAAACAAGCAACAGGGTGATAATATTGCCGAGCTTATTTTGTTTCCCATTTTTGCTTTAAAGTCCAGTGTAGACTGTGCTAATGAGTCTACAACCTCAATCTTTTTTTCACATTCACATACAAGTAGCAGCAGCTTAGTATTGCCTGTTGTAAAGGTATTCATGCAGTTTCACTTATAAAACATTGTGCCTAAAGCTGTCATAGCTTCGTGTTTCAGATCACATCACCAAATTAAAGCAAGGATTTGCTGAAAAGCAGCAAGAAAAGAAAGAACTGTGTGATAAGAATGATCATCCTGTCATCTAAAAATCTGCAATTTAAACTCCCCCAATTAGCCTCTCCCTGTCACCTTGATTTGATTAGCTTGCTGCTCTCCACCTGCTCTGTTGCGCTGAGCTCTCCTCAGATACCTGCAGGCGGCTGCCCTGTGATTAGATGTACTTAGTCATTCACTAAGTGACAAGCAGCACACACAAACCTACATGCCGGCAAGCATAAACACACACATGAAAATATGTCTCGTGCACTAACGCAAAAGCACAAAAAGCACTAAGTGCAGTGTGCTGTTGGTCAACACACCCCAGGTTAGCTCATTATAAAGCCGCAAAACACTGACTGTGCTTTAAAGTGGTCACATTGTGAGGGCTCAGCAGATTTAACTACCTGCTGTGTGAATTCAGTGGATTTTAAAGGGAATGCCTTTGTTTTGTTTTGTTCCACCTCTATATCTCTAAACTTGCCTGCACACCAAAGATGTCTTTGACCAAGGTAAAAGGCAAAAAAGCTGGCAGCAGGCAATAACAGAAGCTAGATTGGAGGATGTAGTTGATAAGTTTAATAGGTTCTTTGTGAATGTTGGTCCTGGTTTAGCAAGAAGCATTTGTACAGATGATACATCCGTCACTATAAATAATAATACAATCGACAGGAACATGAGTTCTATGTTTTTGAAGCCCATAGTTGAAAAGGAAATTATAGAGATAGTGAATAAATGTGGTAACAAAACATCTAGTGATAGTGATGGCATCACTATGACAACTGTTAAATGGGTGATTGAGGGGATATGCAAACCATTAACCCATGTTTTTAACATGTCGTTTCGACTTGGGCAGTTCCCCAATAATATGAAAATAGCA
>NW_018127943.1:1893168-1893871 GCF_001952655.1 Monopterus albus | reverse complement strand
CCTGGAAATCTCATATCAGATATATTCAGCACAAATTAGCAAAAAATATATCGATATTGGCGAGGGTTAGATATATTTTGGACGGGAAAGCACTACACGTTTTGTATTCTTCATTGATTTTACCATACTTAGAGTATGGCGTTGAAAACTGGGGAAATACATACAAAAGCTCACTTCAACCATTGTATATATTACAAAAAAGAGCGATAAGAATTGTGCATAAGATGGGGTATAGGGATCACACCAATGTAGCTTTCATACAGTCTAAATTGTTAAAATTTTTTGATTTAGTGGGATATAAGACTGCTGTGTTTATGTGTAAAGCCAGGAACAATTTATTACCTGGTGGAATTCAAAAACTATTTAATGAAAGGGAAGGAGGATACAATTTAAGGGGTCAGTTAAATTTAAAAATTCATGTTATACGTACAACCAAAAAAAGATTCTGTATTTCCATAAGTGCGGTAAAACTATGAAATAATTTAAGTTAAGTGGAGACTTAAAAAAAAGCAATAGAACTGACGAGTTTAAACATAAATATAAAGGTATGTGTCAATCAAGATACAGTGGATACGGAAAGTATTCAGACCCCCTTAAATTTTTCACTCTTTGTTATATTGCAGCCATATTCTAAAATCATTTAAGTTCATTTTTTTCCTCATTAATGTACACACAGCACCCCATATTGACAGAAAAACAGAAT
>NW_018127943.1:1886512-1891831 GCF_001952655.1 Monopterus albus | reverse complement strand
TTTCCATAAGTGGGGTAAAACTATGGAATAATTTAAGTGTGGACATAAAAAATAGTAATAGAATTGACGAGTTTAAACATAAATATAAAGGTATGTGTCAATCAAGATATATGCAAGAACAGGCTTAATGATTAACCAGATGGAACATTGTGGGTGTGGTGTATGAATGTTAACACTTTGTAATAATTCTTTAGTATATTACTTGTGTGGTGTAGAAGATAATTATCTATGTAGAGATACTGCTTGCAAACCAATGATGGTAAGATGATGTCATGGGGTAGGACTGGATAAGTCTGACTTCTTCCTACTCCATTCAAGCATGTACTAGGTATAAGCACATTGATATTGGATTAGCATTTGTTGGATATGTGTCAAGTTATGTGTGTTGACATATCAACTGTCTTTACTTGCTTGAAAGAATAAATAAATCAAATCAAATCAAGCTACAAGAATGAAAATCTGTTTTGCTGTTTCCCGCTATAATGAATGAAAAATTTTCTACATGAGCAGAGTAACAATCTTGATCTGCAGTGTCTCCCTGGATACTGATGCCATCAGTACAAAACTGCGTAGGGCATCAGCAGCTATGATTCATGTTCTTGCTCATAATGAATGACTTTACCGTGTGTAATTGCCAAATAAATATGTGCAGGATTGCAGTGACTAGGCGTGATACGAAAGCTCAAAGGCATAAAATATGTTATCGCCTTGTGCAGCCTCCTTTTCATGTTAACAATAAACTATACAGTTAGTAAATCTGTTCTAAATAGTAACAATAAATTGCACTGAATTGTCTTGGGAGTTTGGACCCATTAAAAATTGACTGATACATAGAAATTGCTGTGTTGATTTGCTGGCATTTCATTTAAAAGACATCAGATAATTTCTGTGCCCTGAAGCACAACCCTCGCATTCCTTTGTGCATGTTTGGAACCTTTGTTTTTTTTGCCTCTTCTTTTTTCCAGTCACCCTATGATCTCAAAGGGAAAGGGCAGCTTACAAGTAAGGCAGTGCATACCTGATATGTTGTGTATTATTTTCACAGCCACTTCACATTTGTTGGGGCATTTGGCATGAAGTTGAGAGTAAATACCCACTGTCTTTTTCATTTATCTTAAAAATCTGCAGAACATGATCATCTGATATTCCTACATGCATTAGAGAAATGTCTTGATCTGATACCAAGTATCAGTGTCGGTGTCGATCCAGGCATAGTTCACAGCATCGGTATTGGCCAAAATAAAGCGGATCCAATTCTGAACCTCATTTAGAGCTTCAGTCCTGTATTTGAGTGGGATTTTTCATGTTTTTGAGACACGTCACACAACTGATAAGCTGCTATATTAATCAAGCAAGCTGTCTACACTGCCTGTGTGCCACATGGCACAAGCCTCCGCGATGCGCAGGCCAGATGTTATGCTCTGCAAACGCTGTGCTTTCAGTGTAAACATGGTAAGTTTCATGCTTCTGTCCAGTGGCGCTATGTCAGCCTCCACTTTTTGATACTACAGTGTTTTAGGTTGGCAAAGCGGGATATGTAAACTGGACTGGTTACACAAACTGTTGACCCACATACAAATATGAAGTAGCAGTCAGTATCTGTCCTGTAATGAATCTGTAGTTCTGAGTGTGTGTTGTCCAGTCATTCTTTAAGCCATATCAATAATTTCACTCCTGAAAAATACAGAGTACCAGATTAATCTGTCAGATATTTACTGAACATTTATTGTAGGTAAATACAAGTATCAGATTGGAACATACAGCGACAGATACTTAATACTAAAAGAATCAGAATGTGTGTTTGTCCCGACTATGGTGCTGGAGATAAATCCATGCATTTATAAACATGCTCAAGACAATTTCTGAGAACCCTTCTGCTGCAGACCATGAATATCTGTTCTGTACCTAAGGGCAGTCTGACCAGTTGTGTTTGCTCTGGACAGTGATGGATTAATGAACAAACCAACTAACTGACATGTCTTTATGCTCCTTCCACTGTTATTTCAAATGTCACTATTCAGCATAATTGCTGCATTGCATTTCCTCAGCTCCATATTACAACTGAACATGATCTTATTAAATTGGAACATCACAATTAAAAGCTGAAATTAAGTAATTTACCTAAACCTTTCACAATCAACAAACATTCAGTATCAGGATCATCTTCCATCATACCCACCGCACACATGCTCCTACTGGGCACTGACTTGAAACATTTTCTGCTCAGAATAGTCGGAAAACTGTCACAGTCAAGTAAATGAATACCAAGAACAGGGGAGGGAGCAGGTGGTGCACTGTCCCAAACCAATGACCTTATCACTGAGACCCCTGAAAATGTTTTGGCCTCTGACTTTCCTTCAGATAGGGACAGTGAAACATGCCCAGAACTGAAAGCAGCCAGGAGGCTCCAAGGAGCAGAGCTCATCAGACTGATGGTTGACAGGTAGGAAACCGGGAGCGGAGAGTGCCATGTGAGACCATCCTCAACAAACAAATGACCAAAACATGCTTGGAGTTCAAATGTTTAAATCAAGCCTTTCCTGACCAGTGACCCCTTCGTCCTGTCCTGACCCTCTTTCAGGGCACGCTCCAGCAGCTCAGAGGAATATGGGAACAGGTAGCTGTATAAACAGCTTGCTAAATAAACAGACACGCAGTTCAACAGCTGCTATTGTCGGACTGGAAACCAGTGAATAATGAAAAAGGTGCGCTACACTGAAATACACACAACTGTGTACACACACACACACACACACACGTGCGCCCTACCTTTCATCACTTACAGAGTCTCGGCACAGACATGTTCATTTCTGAGCGACTTTAACCTTAAAGCTGACGCTCTAATGATACACTTCTACACTTCAGCGGATTCTGAACTGCAGTATAGGAAGTATAGGAACAAGTATAGGAAACTAAGGTCTCACACACTTGAACAGCAGCACAAATAAATGCACTGCATCCCATTTTTCCACTCTCTCTCTTTATCTTTCTCTCTCACACACACAGACGGTGTGTTTCTGAACATACGCTGCCTGACAGGCTTGAATTCGGGTTGGTGAAAAGGTGAGTCAACACCCTCCACTCTGTCAA
Organism: Monopterus albus; assembly: GCF_001952655.1. Lineage (NCBI taxonomy): Eukaryota > Metazoa > Chordata > Actinopteri > Synbranchiformes > Synbranchidae > Monopterus > Monopterus albus. Next base: position 1,888,741 of record NW_018127943.1, on the reverse strand, counting down.
CAGTCCTGAAGCTCCTCACCTTAACATTACCTTTTGTGTGTGTGCATATATAGCAGCTTTCCTTCTCATCTCAGACATGACAGAATAGATTAAGATGGACTACAATAAAACCAAATAGCATAAACAGAACAGAATAAAATACAGAACACAATAGAATAAGATTTTTTAAAATGTTAAAATGATACAACATTGATAAGATGATATAGAATAAAACAGTATAATACAATAAGATAGAAAGGAATACATTACAATAATATAGACGAGAATAGCATAAAAGAGAATAAAACACATATACATGAGGTGGCTGCAGCAGATGAATGGCTCCCAGTAAGCCAGAGGCACCACTTCTCATCCTGTTTACTCTTAAGCAGTGACCCAGTATCAGCTCACATGTTCTGCCTTCATTTAAATCCACAAAAACTGATCCTGCACCAGTTAAAATGTGGTGTGTAAAATTAGCAGGTCGCAATCTTCTCGGAACTTCATTAATTCAAGTGGCCCTTGATGCTTTGTGTCCCAGAGCACAATTTGTAGTGTTCTCCCTCTTGTTTTCAGTAATTTATTCTGCTTGGACCATGTTGTTATTCTGCTTGATAGGGATGTCTGATCCAGACACTTCCCAGTGGGCTGCTACAGCTCGATTGCATTGGAACAATCTGTTGGTCATCACAACACAAACACTACTTTGAAGGTAGTCAGGTGATGGATTCAGTTTGTTCTGTTATGCATATTACAGCTATGTCAGGTCTATAATTTATATATTATAAACCCAATACAACTGGCAGGTGGTAATTATGACATGTACAACTGTCATTATACATAAGTTCCAGATTAAATGATAAATGGACTTGTACTTGTGTAGCGCTTTTTACGTACCTAAGCACACTCAAAGGTCTTTCTCACCATTCACACTCCCAGCCACTGGGAGCAACCTTGAGCTCAGTGTCTTGCTCAAGGACACGTGTGCAGGAGAAGCCACTAAACCAGCGACCCTCTGGTTAGGAGACGACCTGCTCTACCTCTTCGGTCATAGCCGCCCTTAAATGTGTTATCATGCTGTTCACTTCTGTGTCTGGATGTGGCTTGGTGTTTTGTGAAGAAGCAGCATTTCCTGAATGCGCTGACGTAGTCGGCCACATCTACTCACTCATTCAGGCTTATTGTATCTTAACTCTCCTCCACCCCATGTTGTACTTGAAACTACTAAGAAACTGTACTTTCATCACATATCAGCTGTTCTTTTACTGTTATTTACCTGAGCTAAGTGTCAGTGTGTTCACAGCTACGGTGGTATCTCTGGGTATATAAGGAGCTGTCTGCCTCTTCCTCACTATCTTCAGCTTTCTTTACCCATCTCATCTCTATCACTTTTTTTTTTTTTTGTTGCTGTTTTTGTACCTGTACCTGTTTTTGTATCTTTTGCTGTTTTTGTGCAGTTTTTTACTCTCCCTACTTCTTTCTTTTTCCTCTCTCCCATTTGCTGACCGTCTCTCTGCAGTTTCTGTACTTCTCTCGCTCTACACACACATATATATATATACACACATATACATTGAACTTGTGCTTTTACTGGCTTAGGCCTCAGTTTACCTTAGACGTACGTCACATACAGGTGCTGGTCATATAATTAGAATATCATCAAAAAGTTGAGTTATTTCACTAATTCCATTCAAAAAGTGAAACTTGTATATTATATCCATTCATTACACACAGACTGATATATTTCAAATGTTTATTTCTTTTAATTGTGATGATTATAACTGACAACCAATGAAAACCCCAAATTTGGTATCTCAGAAAATTAGAATATTGTGAAAAGGTTCAATATTGAAGACACCTGGTGCCACACTCTAATCAGCTATTTGACTCAAAACACCTGCAAAGGCCTTTAAATGGTGTCTCAGTCTAGTTCTGTAGGCTACACAATCATGGGGAAGACTGCTGACCTGACAGTTGTCCAAAAGACCACCATTGACACCTTGCACAAGGAGGGCAAGACACAAAAGGTCATTGCAGAAGAGGCTGGCTCTTCACTGAGCTCTGTGTCCAAGCACATTAATAGAGAGGCGAAGGGAAGGAAAAGATGTGGTAGAAAAAAGTGTACAAGCAAAAGGGATAACCGCACCCTGGAGAGGATTGTGAAACAAAACCGATTCAAAAATGTGGGGGAGATTCACAAAGAGTGGACTGCAGCTGGAGTCAGTGCTTCAAGAACCACTACGCACAGAC
>NW_018127943.1:1879469-1885693 GCF_001952655.1 Monopterus albus | reverse complement strand
CACCTGTATGTCAGAATACAAAAGTATATACAAACACAAAAGAACATATATATATATATATATGTTCTTTTTTCAGTGGGTAAATACCAGTGCAGAAAAGATAAATGATGCTGTCTGCTAAAGGTCAGACTGAAATACTATCACTGTTCATTTATGATTAAAAAAGGATGATATTTACACTCGCACGTCACGTCTCAGGCCCAGATTATTTTAAAGGAAAAAAAATTACCTTTGGAATAGATTCATTTCTTGCCCTTCTCTTTTATTTTGCTCTATGTAGAATGTATTGAAATGCTATAAATATTCCAACAGGATAAACTGTATATTCTCTTTTCAGAGTCAGATAGAACAACAGCTTCAGATCAAGCTTTAGCTTCAGCAGAGTGGAAGCCAAAACAGCAACAGCAGCCCATAACTGCTCCTGTGAAACATAAAATTTATCTTAGTCTGGTTAATTAGATTACTCAGAAAATCCACTGCTCATCACAAAAAGATTCTGCTCTCCATCTGTATCCCAAAATGTTATAGGTTTGCCTTTACTGAGCAAAAGAAACATGTCGGAAGCTTTGTTTTGAAAGTCATCTTTCACTCCTGCCACCATCTGCCCAGCAACTCTGAAAAGCACAACCGCACCTTTACCATTTAGTTTAATCCAGACAGATTTCCAGGCATATATGCTCAAAAAACAACTCAAAATGGAAAAACACACTGTGCCTGTTATGGGGAAACTATAGTTTCTATATTAACAGTATTTTTAACACTCCCCAAACAAAGACTGAAACCAACCATGAACTGCCTCCACTTGTTGGTAATGTCTGTCAGTCCTGGATCAGCTTGTTCGTCTGTGCCACAGACCTCACTTGTTGTTCAAAAACAAACTCCACAATGGTAGTGACACAATTACTATGCTTATAAATGAATAATTGGCATTAAAAGTCTATGTCATATCCCTAAAGAATCGAAAAATTCTGGGTGTTTGAGAGGCTGTATGCTTTTCTATGTCGAATTCTGTTTTAATTCTTCATTACATTTTAAGGTTAATGAGAATACTAGATTAAGTTTGGGTCAGAGAAAGATTTGGGATTAGAAAGTAGCAGTTATGGTTCAATTTAAGCCTTAAGAGAGCTAATGAAAGTCTCTATGCCCTATTGTGTGATAAAAACAAGTTTGTATAGGTTCGACCTGTGTGCTTCCAACAGTATTTATCCAAATATCCCAATGCAGAAAAGCCAAACTGATGAAAGAGGCATCACAAAATCACCTGGGTTGCTAAGTTTCCTTCTACTTCCATTACACAAACAAAACAATACTGTTATTACCTGGTGCGTGCCACATGACACACTGGAATAATGTAACAGGATATCCTGAAAACATTCAAACCTAGACTAAATGCTGAATGTGTACTTTTGTATTCTGATTTATGTGATGTATGTCTAAGGTAAACTGAGGCCTAAGCCAGTAAAAGCACAAGTTCACTGAAGCACTTATGCACTGAGCGAGTTATGTTCCTCACAAGCAAATCTGTGGTTCACTGCAATAGATTTTATACCTCTGAAAGTGCTAGGAGAGATTCAGAGCTTCCACCACCATCAACAACCACCAGCAGTAATGTTAACCCTTGCAAAGTAAAATTTTGGTCTCCAGTAACTAACTACCAAAGTTTGTTTGTGTTAAAAACTTAAGGGAAATGAGTAACAAAATGCAACTGCTCACCACAACCTGCCTTAAAGTGAACTCTCAGCAGCACCATGAGGCTCATAGACTTAACAATTCACCACTAAAAAGTCTTTCAAACAACAAAACATACACGTGTTTGTCTTTGTTCTTACCTTTCTGTAGACAATCATGTTGGGGGAGTAGTCATCTGGGTCCACACTGCTCTCTGACCTCTTGGTCAGCAGAGGTCGAGTCGGGGTCGTCTGGACACTCTCTTTGGGTTCATCAGAATCTTCATCAGGCTCCGTTCCCTCCACGGTGTTCAGCTCTTGCTCCTGTTCCTGCTCCTGCTCCTCCTCCTGTTGCTGCTGCGGGGCCTCAGCCATCACTTCAATCTCCCTTTCAGCCGTCTTATTCGGTGTCAAGTTATCCTCTCGTCTTTATTTGCGTCACACTTTCTCTGTCTTCTTTATATCCTCCTGTGCTCTCAGTGTTTCTAGAACCTGCTGCAAGAAGAGAGAGAAAGGGATAAATTAAACAATGCAACTCACTGTTGGGTTCCCATTTTTGTTTTTATTTTATATGCTTTAACCTCAGGTGTATAATTTTGCTGTGCTTGCTGCTTCTTTTTTTTTTTTTATGTCCTAAGATTTAAAAAGCAATAACGTCATTTTGAAATCGGGGCTCTACAAAGTTCAGTTGTTTCAAAAGAGTGCAGAAACCAAACTGGAGACAGAGCTGGTTAAAAAAGTCTTACATGTCACCGCAGAACCGCCATTCACACACACACACACAAAAAAAACCTATGCACATTCAACAATGTATGACCCCATAGCAACACACACACACACACACACACATCCCACTCTCCTGAGGTTTTCTGATGGTCTGACAGCTGTCAAAATATTGACATGTGAGGACAGATGAGCTGAGATGAGGTGAGAAGCAGGAGCAGAGGAGGAGAGAGGAAACAACAAGACAGTAGAGAAGAAGAAGAGAACATGAGCTGAAAAGATGTCCATCCAGACGTGCCTGCTCCTCCCTCCGCCTCCTACATCTCTCTGTATCCCTCTCCTTGTCAAAATGAACTAGCTTCACTGTCCCAGCTACATCTCAACCATAACTGGGACCAGTTTAATGCTTTAATACTAAAAATAATGCCCTGGAATTTCACACTTTGTGTTCTTACATCTAAAATCAGTTCAAATTAACTGACTGTGCCTAATATCAATGGCATCTCCTTCTATATAAGCCCAGTGAAGTAGGTTAAATTGATAATCAAAACTTTGAAGTTAAATTGTAAATCAAACAGCCCCTCCTACCTGTTCTCTTATTTCCAGGCAGGTTGGAGTAAGTAGGTGTACTTTCTGAATATTCTGAGAATGTCAACACACTCACAACAAAGTGCAAAGGCCAAAACTGTGGAGAAAATAAGGCTCTACACAAGTAAATCCAATGCAAGTCCTGAAACATAAAGTCTCAAACCTTCATCTGGCAAATGGCTGCCAAGTGGAATCCAAGAGCTTTTGATTAGGCCAAATAGGCCACACCTGTGGTTTGTCATGCAAGTGCACATGGGAAATGTAGTTCTCAAAGTACAAATGCATAGAAACTCCACAGGTACAACAATTCGCACAAACTAAAGGTTGAAACACACACAGACACAAAAAAAGATGATGAAAAGAAGAAAACACAACACAAACCATTTGGAAAATCATCAGTGAGCGATGTACAACCCTCATATACATCAGAAGACTGTGTATATCATGAAACTAATATCAAAGCTCTTAAGTTTCAAAATTAAAACAGCAGGATGCATGGACCCTGCGGTTTGTATCCAACAAAACTCACTCTGACAAAGTCATTACTGATAATTGTGCCGTAGAAGCACTTTAAAAACAGCATCCTGTTGACCAAAGTAATTCTCATACACAAAAATAAACTCATGAACAAATAGCAAATCATTACAAATAATAAAACAACAATAAATTACAGGGGACATAAGGCCATGATTAAATGGAACGTATCAAACTCCACTGTGGGAAAATACATAGGACTTAAGCAATGATCTAAAAGCTACCAAGTCCGTAGCTGCTCTAACATTCAAAGACAGGCTATTCCATAGTTTAGGGGCCACCCAGCGTTTATATCTCGCCCTTGGCAGCTTCAAAAGAAGCTGACTTGATGATCTGAGGGAAGTTGCTGCTTTGTGCTACTGCAGTGATTCACTAAAGCAGATAAAGCAGAACCCATACCAAGGCCTACAGTACTACAGCACATCATGTCAGTTGATATTGTATATTAATAGTACATATTCCTATATTTGGAATGAGCCAGGCTGTTTTCTCCTGTTTCCAGATTTTATCCTAAGATAATCTAACCAGCTCCCGGTTTCATATTTATCACACAGACATGATAGTTAAAAGCAAATATTTCCAAAATGTCAAGCTGTTTCTTAAACATGTAGTGGCTGGCAATTAGTCCAGCTTAACATAAAGACCAGAGGCAGAAGGAAGCTGCTAGTCGGCAATATTTAAATCATGAACAATTGTGATTTTAGAGGATGTCACAAAATCAACCTTGACGTTTTGGATGACTGCACCACTTTTGTGTATTAACTTCTAATGCTGGCTAGCTCTGAAGTCTGAGTATTGCTTGTTTCAGTGTGGATGGAAATTGTATGTATGTGTGTGTGCATGTGTGGCTTTGCTACTGGCACAGGCATTTCACTTCATGTCAACCGGCTCTTCAGATCAATACTGTCATCAGCCAGCTGTTTGTGCTTCTCTGAGTTTGCGAGATAAGTGTACAAACCCTGTGTGCGTGCTTCAGCCTCAGAGGACGGTTACATGTGAAGACAAGAACATGCAGCATGTGTTTAGAAATCCAAATGGGACAGCAATTTAATGCATTTCTGAATCAAAGGCTTTCAACCTGCTGTTTTAATTATAGGAGTACCATCTGTTTAACAAGCCCACGGCTCACATTGAATACAAATGCTTGATTTGTTTTCTGTGTTATAATCAACTTCATTTCAGGCATTCTGAACCCTTAAAACTACAGCATGTAACCGTTTTCAAGTATCTTTGCTGTAGAAATATGCTCCAAAATTTACTGCGAGAGGTGCTGTCGAAGCCTCCTGTGACCCAGACTCATTGAACAGCACTAACAGCAGTGCAGAGATATTAGCTTCTAAAAGGTTTAGAGCGGGATCGACCTCTCTAACCAATCAGAGGTTTATTTCTGCTTGATCAGTAAGTTTTGCTGGATTCTCATTGATTGTAATTTCATAATGACAAATATTTGAAGAGCTGGGCATGGTAGCAGATTGTAGTAAAGCACTTTGGAGCAGGGAGAGGCAGGACTGGGCGGAGCAGAGTGGATTGATTTGGAGTTTCATGTTAGGTTACATACTGTAGCTTTAACTATTCTCTCTCATAGGTTGTTTAGAGAGGACATTTTCCAACAGGACAAAAGTGTCAGGGCCCAGAGAAAAGTGTCCCCATAAATGTAAAATATATTTTGCACCTCTGTGTGATCTTTGGTGTCTTTTGGTATAAAACATCACAGACTTTGCTGGTAAATGTGACTTTTTCCCTACCTTCTTAGATAGAAATGGTAATAGAAAAGTAAACAAACAGGCCCCAAAAAAAAACTATTTGCCACAAAATGATTCATTATTATATTTATTTTTGTTTTTCATCTTTAGCCGTAAGCACCAATGCTGTTCTTGCACCTACACTGCCTGTGCTGAGTATTATGATGTCTTCTTGAATTCCCACCGGTGGTGCTCTTTTCTGCTTCTACTCTGCTTGTGCTAACTGGTTAAACACATGTTTCAAAGATGTGTACTCAAGGTTGCTAAGAGAAGGTAAACTGAATGCCATTTAGAGTGACTTTTGCTATATATTTTCTATTCTAAAGCAAAACAGTAATCAGCACAAACACGTCAGGTGTTGCCTTCATTGGTGAACAACCCAGTGATAGTCACACTCTGATCTTGTAGACAGGTAAGAAGTGTCTTGTGCACATTATTAATCACTATCAAAGATACAGATCCTGCAAACGTGAGTTCAGAAGATTATTCTTTATTTTGACAGCAACCAGATCACCATCTAAGAGTATAGACATATGTGAAGGCCTCAGTCATGGCCTTCTCAGTCTCAGTTTCATCATATGCCTAGATTGGAAAAGCTTTCAGACGATGATGATATTGAACATTTTTTGACTATATTTGAGCGAATTGTCGATGGCCTGAGGGCGACTGGGTTTTTCATCTGATACCCCTGCTGACTGGTAAGGCGAGAGGGGCCTATGTACATATGGACTTGGATGATGCTCAGGATTATGAAAAAGTAAAAACTGCTATTCTAACTAAATACAATATAAATCCTGAGACTTATAGGCAGAAGTTCCGCTCCCTGGAGGTGAATCCTGATGAAAGCCCTAAAGAATTGTATGCAAGGCTTAAGGAATTATACGGGAAGTGGATCCAGCCAAATGAGTTACAGGTGTGGATTAAGGAGCATGACCCAGAATCTGCGGCAGAAGCAGCCACCCTGGCTGAG
>NW_018127943.1:1877065-1879446 GCF_001952655.1 Monopterus albus | reverse complement strand
AACTCAAATGTGCTTTGTGCCCCGTCATGGTGGTGAACCTAATGCTGATTGTAGTCAAAAAGTAAGAATAATCCCTATTGAGGTGAATGGCCAGGCTGTTCAGGCTTTAATTGATACTGGCAGTGATCAGACCTTGGTGCATAGTAAATTGGTGCCATCTAATGTTGTTTGTGTTAATGATATGATCCCTATTTGTTGTGTTCATGGGGATGAAAAACCTTATCCCACTGCAGATATGTTCATTAAGGTGCAGGGCCAAGTCTACCTTCTGAATGTTGGGGTGGTACCTAATTTGCCTTTTTCAGTAGTGTTGGGTCGTGATCTGCCAGTACGTTTTGATTTGTTGCACATGACTCAAAAATGTAATGTGGTTGTGACTAGAGCTCAAGCTGGACAGTCAGACCAACATTTAGAGACTCTCAGTGCCCTGCCTTTCTTTCATGCTGATTTAGAGACTGCACCTGGGAAGTCACGCAAATCACGCAGGCAGAGAAAGCAGGAAAAAATCAAAGGCACTGTTGTTCAATCAGTAGTAGATCCTACACCTGATGTATATGGGGGTTTTAAGATTCCTAGCAACATGGTGGACATGCAGCAGAAGGATCCACATTTAGTTTCATTGTTACAGAGAGCACAAGAGAGGGAATTGGGTACTGAGCCTGACTTTAGCATGACTGAGGAGTTTTTTCTTCAGAAGGGAGTACTTTATCGTCAGCATGGAGCAGTCAAGCAGCTAGTTGTTCCTCAGTCTGTTCGTTTGATTAATTTTGTATTGTTAATGTGTTTACCTTTTCTTTTGAGTTACCGTGTTTCCTGGTCTTTGGAAGGTGGGGGGGGGCCAAAAGACTGGACTGAGGAAGCAGCAGGTTTAAATACCTCCCACTAGGCCTGGACTGCACCAAGTGCCCAATATAAGAAAGGGGGGAGTTTGGGAGAAATTGTTTATTTGTTGGTAGTGTTAGGTATTTTTAGTCAGATAGAAATTGGATAGATACTTTATGTATTAGAAATGTTTAGTGGAGATAGGATGTCTAGTTAGACTGTTAAATGCTTAGTCATGCTTATGAGTTTCTACAGGGTACATCTGGTCAAGGATAACTAGAGAGAAGAGTTGATGACTGTCAGCAGACAGGGTGTTTAATATTATTATTATGATGTGTATAACTGGTGGGTTCAGGGTCTTTCATCTTACATCTGCCTGCGAGCAGTTTGGAGGTGCAAGATACCTGAGCGTGTAATGTTAATTTTACCTGTGATCCTTTGAATAAATCAGCACTGTTTTGTAGTTACTTGGACTGTCTTGTCTCTCAGAGTTAGCAATGGTAAGAAGAACCAAGAAAGTCCTGCAGTAGTTTATGTTAGAACTTTATTTGTCAAGTTATGTTAATTTCTTTATATTTAAAGGAAATATTTAGTTGAGAGCAGACTGTCTGTTTAGGGTTTATTAGTTGATTATTTTGGTAGTGTCTTTAGTTTATCCCTTGTGTGTGTTATTGGTTTGGCCAGCCAGTATATATGTTCCCCTGTGTGTGTCATTTGCTAGGTCAGTTGGTTTTGTTGAGGTATTAGACAGTTCAGTTTGCTGTATTTTGAGTTTCCCTATCTTTTGTTGACCTCTTTTAGGGCCCAATTTAGCTGATGTTAATTTTGTATTTTTCTTACTTTGAGGTTAATAAACCCTTTTTGAACTTTGGAAGCTGTGTCTTTTGCCTTACTGCTTGGTCCCTGACAACATACCAGGTAAACAAGGGAGAATGAAGGTGATTCTTCACTAGACTGCACTAAGGGTTTTTCCCAGAAATAATCCACCTTAAACCGATTTAGGAAGTCAAAGGCTGAAAGGGTTTGGCCTCCCTCTGGTGTTGGCTGATAAGGCCTGACTCACATTTCATTCCAAAAATCCTATGAGGTCAGAGCTCTATGCAAACCCATTAAGATCTATCACACCAAACTGGGAAAACCATTTCTTTATAGACCTATATTGGTGAACTAGGCTGAACTAGGAAGGGACTGCTCTGAACAATTGCTGGAATCATAAATCAAGTTTTCCCTTGGTTAAAACGTATGCTTAGGTCCACATACTTCTTGCAGTTTGGCCACATAGTCTAATGTAGGTCTAACCAAGTCGCACATAGCCAATATAAGCCACAGGTGCATCAGCTAACTTCCAAATATCAGGTTGGGAATAAAAATAGGAAACAAATCCAACTAATATAAGTTAGGAGAGTTTGGTTTGATGGACGGTGGCGCCTTCATAAGAATATACACATCTCTCTGGCTCCATGACAGCCTGTCCTCACAGGTCCGCTCTACTCCCCAAAACGCACAGCAGCGCTGCAGCCACTCACACATTTACATGCACACACAGTCAGTTAAAACCG
>NW_018127943.1:1854841-1877027 GCF_001952655.1 Monopterus albus | reverse complement strand
AACACGCATATGGGTAGGCTAGATAGAGCCTACCGTACTTAACACTTCTAATAAATGTTAGATGGAGTAACAACATCATCTCTCTCTCTCTCTCTGGTGCGCACAAACACGCACACACCTCCGAAATACACAGTGCTGTCACAACACCCAGCCAGCACCCCGGTCCATCACTGATTACCATCGCATTACGGGGCACGTTAAAGCGCACAGAGCAACAGAAATTCACTCTTCCTTTAAGCATTTTAAGGCTGCCCTCTCTATCTCCATTCATCAGCTCATCCCATCTCCTTTAACCCCCTTCATTCCTCCTCCTTACCTCGGCGCCGGCTTCTCTCACGCTTGGAGCTCCGAAGCCAGTGAGTGGTCTCACCGAGCCACCAAAGCGCTGCGCACACACAGACACAGAGAGAGAGAGAGAGAGAGAGAGAGAGCTGTGGGATCAGAAGCAGCTGCTGCTCTCTCTCCCACTAACATACAGTCAGTCCTGGTTAGAGAGTGTGTGTCTTTGTTCTTGTAGCACAGGGCCAGAGGTTCAGGTAATAAGTGCCCTGGTTGATATCGCATCCTATTGGTACAAATTCCCAATCGAATTTGCAGTTCATCAAATGAGAAAGCCTGAAAGCAACATGCAACCTTGTAACTATGCCAACGTGGGTTTACCTGAATAGTGGAGCTGGTTAAGGTTATGGCTCAAAATCCTACCACACATTTGTCTATTAACTATATAACAAAAGCTATATTTAACAACTGTACACACTACACAATCTGCCTTTCATGTTGTTCATAAATACATGGACAATGTGTGGACAGTGTGCTGCAGATGAACTACTGTATGTCACCACTATGCTTCCAGTAAGACAAGTATTCCCAAGTATTTGAAAAGTACATTTACACAAGCACATTTTTAGAGTTTTTTTGTATTCAGAAGTACAGAAAATGGATCTCAAATTAAAACATGAACTGTATCTGTTGAACATGAAACTTTTCATAGCCGTGTGTCAGTTCGGTGGCCTTGTATTGTCATCCTGTGTTGTGTTTTTATTTTCAGCAGTGTTTGTGCAGTTGTATAAATGTGAAGCAACCTTGAACATTTACAGCATCAACCATTATAACCCCAACCATAAACAACATAACACCTGTGAACATTTTACCTTTGAGCTGATTCAGTGAAGAAATAAACACTGAGTTATAGTTTCGCATTTCCAGCGTGGGTTTTCAACCAGTGGTCTGTGGCCCAAAGGTGGTCCATGAAGGCATTGCAGGTAGTCCCTGATGATGTATTAAATAATGTAGTTTCACTGTAGGAAATTTTTTTAAGAGCATTTTTGTTCTATTTCTCCACCACTTTGCTCTAGGGCTCCACCTTAACTTGTTCGCAAGCTTTTCTGTCACCCAGTGATTATTTTAACCTAAAAAAGATTTAATTATACATAGCTGCAAAGTAAAGCATGAATGGATTCAAAAGTTGATTATTTCAGGATGGCAAAGATGTTTTTCTGAAAATTAGTTAGTCTTTCATTTAGTGCAACAAAAAGAAGGGAGGTTTTGTTGAGATAACAACAAACTCAACCTGTTATCCTGAGATAACTGGATAGAAAAACCCCTCTCAGCCTCCATGCTGCACCACACTTTCACATTGCTGAAACAAATACACCCACAAACATTACGATACCCACTGACTGTTCACTATTCTGCATTAAACCGTCCTTTTCTTTGCTCTTCAAATCTTGCACACATTCACCCTTCTTCCTTTTTTGTCTTTCTCTAATCTCCCCTAGTTTCTTGTCTTCCACACATGCAGGTTTAGCAGCTTTAAAGCAGGACGCCAAGGGCCCAGCAGATAAACTCTCAGCTGATGGAATCTTTTGGCCGAGGCACAGACACATCAAAGCATCTGATGTAATGATGGACTAAGGCAGGAAACTGGGTGCTTACTGTAGTCAGGGGCAGTTATACACTCCCACTCTATTTACTTGTGTGTGTTGGTGCCTGTGATCAGATCTCACAGTGAGCGTGTCAGCACACAGTTTATTAACATTGATTCAGGCTGCATGTTCACAGTGCTGGTGGTGGAAACTAAAAATATTTGCTGGCCTAATTCAATAGAACATTACTGGGACAGACAGTGAAGTGACATCACACTTCAGAAGACAGTTGTTTTTCTCGTTTTTCGCTTTCTCACTTTCATCTGTGCAAATGGGAAAATGGACATCAATATGCTCACAAATCAATACATGCACTTACCAGCTAACTGTCGTCAAAAACAACAGTGATACTAATGGACCGCTTGGGCCTGATAGATTGACATTCATACACACACACATCACCATCATCCTCCTCATCATCATCATCCCGTGGATGGAAACTACAGCCTCCACTCTGGCCCAACTGAATTATTGAGTGAACAGGAAGAGAAGATCCCACTGGGGTGTGTGAGTTAGTGAGCATGTTGTGTGTGTGTGTGTGTGTGTGTGTGTGTGTGTGCGTGTGCTTGCTGGTAAGTGGTTGGGTGGGGTTGCCCCACATTTGGTGCTGTTTTGCTGCTACATGCCTCTTAACATGTATTAACACCGTCATGGAGAACTGCCTATAATGAAAAGACAAGTCTTACTGGTTGTTAAAGGGTGCTACAATTGTAACACACGAGAAAGACGTCACAAGTCATGTACGTGTACAGCAAACCAGAGAACAAAAAAGCCTGTTCTTATTGGCTAGTATTACTTTCATAGGAAGAAAATGTTTTCCTGCAATCCGAGACGCTCACCTGCTGCTTCCAGGTAGTGTTATAGAAAACACATGACATATATGAGACTGAAGGACAAGTGAATTCAAAGAAAAGATTATTAATAAACAAGTAACATATGAATAAATAATAAATGATGATCAAAAGGATAGTACAGGGTTTACTTTCACAGCACACACACACACACTTGCACATCTATAAACATTAGCTGAACTCTTCCTAATTCTCACACTAAACTTCACAAAAATCAATTAAAGTAGCTGAGTGGAGTGGGAACGTCTGTCTGATAGCACCCTCCGCAAGAGCATTAGTTATGCATGATATAATTCAATGTAGCGCATTATCTGTATTCAACCAAGTCTCCATTAATACAGCAGAAGTAATGAATAATAATATTCTAACATTTAATATAAGTACACTAATGTGGTGTTAGTCTACTGAGGGTGCACGAAATAGAAGCTACTGAACAAACCGTCAGTGGGACTGTCTAAAAAAATACTGTTACAAAGAGAAACCAATTTTTTAAATTTGATGCTCTAATATGTTCTGGTTTAAATGTAAATATAGATTATAATCGATTTTTATAATAATCTCACACTGTCCTCACTGAGGGGGCTGCGCTAATTTTATTTTCATGCTATTTTGATAATTCTGCATGATATTGATGTCTTCTTGTCTATGTGGCGTCTGTTCTGTAGTGTTTGTCTATGTTATTTCTGCCTCGATGAAGACCTGGAGACACTTACTAATAATGCAAATGGGAGCTCAGCATCGTCACCAGTTTGATAAAACACCATCCATCAGTTTTCTTGGGGTGGTACAGTAATGGGGCCATCAAAATAGCCCAGATGTGCTTCCCCACCAGCTCCTCACTGGGGATCTGGCATTTCCACACCAGATGGGATACATAATTCCTCAATGTGTTCTGGGCCTGCCCACAGGAAATCCTTCCACTTGGTTGTGCACAGGCATCCCGGGGGCATCCTATTCAGATCGCCAACCCCTTAACTGGATCCTGTCAATGCAAAAGTGCAGCCCAGGGGATTGGTCCAGACACCCTGCAAAAGAATCTCATTTTAGTTGCTTTTATCTCCAATTTAGATCTTTTGGGTACAAGCCAAAGCTCTTGAGCTAAATCTACAGTAGGGGAGGTTGGGTGGGTGGAGGGAGTTTGCATATCAGGTGGGTGAACTACTGTCTGCAAATTAAGAGGTGAGTAACATGAGCTTTGGAGCTTTAATCCCTCATCTCACTAATATTTTCTACAAAATGAAAGCATTTTTATGGCAGGTGCACACTTACACAAAGTATTTGAGCCGATTTCTGTATCAGGTTTGTAAACCATTTTCCATGAGGCACTCTGCATCTTTGTTAATGGACTAATTAGAGCTTCTCATGATGCTTCACATCATGTAAAAAAACCGAGATCAAAAATAGAAATAGTGGAGATGTCAAACACATGTCTGTATGTGTGTCACTGCGACAGCCTGCTGACTACACAAACCCATCACAGACTGACAGGTATTGTGTAAACCCGTAGATCGCCTTAAAAGCATGGGGTGTTCTCATCTCCAGTGACAGCAAACAACAAAGCTCTGCCTTTGGAGAACAAAACACCTCTATTTTTACTGTCGCTCCTCTTTAAGTGCTTGATAAGAGCTGAGAGCCACACAGAGACACGAAGGCGTTGTGTGAGCTGCCGGAGTGTGTGGGAGCATCAGGCATCAAGGTTCTAAATGCATATATAAACTAGACAGCACTCAGAGAGCGCAGACCTCCGTCAGGGGGTGACTCAGTTTCCTCATAATGCCGTAAATGCAATATTCCAATGATAGAGTGACCCTTACAATATGACTGCGTGACCATGAAAACATTTGCTGGCATTTGGAATAATGCTGATATTATGTGTTTGAAAGTTATTCAAAAAAGTCCCTAACTCAGGGGATTTGTCTTTGTACGTGCTCAGCAGCCTAGCTGTGCACTTTGGCCACAAAGGGGCAGCACTCAGTGGTGAATAATATTTTGACATTTCTGTATCTAAATTATGACATGCATCAGTACCAAAATCTATACACAATCCATTAACTGATCTTTCTACAAGATGTAGACTGAACAACCAGCTGCTCTCAAGATTTAAACCACTTGTAGCCACACCCACTGCGCTCGGTCCTTCTTGATGATTGGGTGGTTGGTCTGCTGGAACCCCGTCGAGGCACTCCCTTTTCTGCAGGTATTCAGGAAATGCATTTGTCTAGTTGTTTTTAAACTTGATTTCTTAAATACTGATGGTCTAATTTTAAACCCGAGAGTTCATATGTAGCTCTTTGCTAATAAACTCTTAGAAACACAAAAGCTTTCCCCAACCAGATTTCAATTTCTTAGCAGCAAATCCTCAAAAGGAACCCCAGGTGATTCAGCCCCCGCTTTATCCACCACAGATGAGTAACATGTGGTCTCCTCTGCATTACACCTCTCCTCCTCTGTACTGACCTGCAGTGACTGCTGCGTTGACCTCAAACGTCGCTGCAGGTGGACAGACTGAAACAAGCACAGGTCAGTGCACAGCAAGCAGAGGCCTGCGGAAGGTTCTCTCAGCTGCAGTACACAGTGTACGAAGGTTAGTCTGATGTGATTCTTATAACAAATACATTTCAGAAAGCATTTGAACACCAAAGGAAGCCAAATTTTATTTGGAGAGTCAAAGCATTTCATCTATGGAAACCTCAGCAGAGATTTGTTATGTGTAATTACATACTCAGGTATATAAACAGTAGAATCTAAGTCTTAAGCTTTTAAAAATGAAACTTAAAAAAAAAAGAATCCATTTCTAAAGCTGTAAATACATTTCCATCTCAGATTTTCAGCCACTGTGGATGAAGCCCTTGAAGTGCTCAGAATAATCTGTTTCAATGACAACTGGGCAAATTTGGCTTTGGGGAAACCACTGTTTTGTCAACAAAAATCTTGTTTCAATAAATTTCATCTTGGATTTTCATTGCTTTTATCAAGCCTTGCCCACTTTTACACTTAAATTCAATGACAAGAGATCAAATGGATAGAAATAATAGTTTCTTCCCCCCATGGGGGTCACTCTGGTTAACAGTTAACTAAGGCTGAAGCAACAGGACTCGGCAACCACCACAGTGCAATAATTGTAAATAGCACCGCTACATGCACCCGGCTGATGGCTCGTAATGTGCATATATATATGTAAATAATGTTTATGCATACTGTGTCTCCTCCTTCTCCCCATGCTTCCCCTACCTTTGACTGCATTATTCTTTTGTTTAAAACACAATGAGAGCCTCTGTGCCGGAGATGAATTCCTTGTATACTCAAACATCTCGATTCTAATTCTGATAGAGGAAAGAAAAGCAAAACAATAAGACACAGCAAACAAAACAACAAACACACACTGGGCAGGTTGATATGGCCAGTGACTGCTCATCAGGAACATACAGCTACAGAGCCAAGGATACCTGCAGAAAGGTACAGGGTGAGAGAAAGGCAGGCAGAAAGATCATTGGTCAGATAAAGTGACATCAGGGTAGAAGGTGGACGGACATTTGACAGCGTGGGAAAGCAGATGACTGACAGAAAGTGATCTAAAATTAACAGCCCACGTCAATCCACTGTGGTCAAGCAGAATGCGAGGGAAGAGATCTTCCTTACCGGACTTTCACTTAAGCTTAATTAGTATCACAGTGGCTTGATTTTATACTAGTTTAAATAAAGCCAGTAGCATCTTTTCACTTTTGAAAGTGCTTTGTCAGGGATTTTCTGCAGTGGCTACCAGTTATATTGTCCAAGGAAGGTAATTCATACTCACACAGATTAAATATTTATGACATCAAAATCAAACAGTACTGTTTGTTGTGCAGTCTTTAAAGGTTGAATTATTATGTTGTGTCATCCAGTAAGAAAAGTGTTAAATTGTGTTTCTATCATCTCCAATCATCTCTTTCAGCAGTGCTGTGTGATAAGTAGCTGGTAGGTGAAGTGGTCTGTGGTTCTGGCTTTGAGAGCAATTAAAGTGCAATCAGGTGAATCAGTGGGATAAGAGAACAACAGGAGCCTGAGGCTGCCACAGTCCAAATCCCAGGCCCTCTGCTCACTATCTAGCCGCACACTGCAAGATACAATCAGACAGAAGCTCTGCAGGAGAGTAATGTGAAAACACTTCCCCTCTGACTTAACTATGAGCGACCATGTGGACATTTTGACAAAATACACTATATTGTCAAAAGTATTCTTTCGTCTGCCTTCACATGCACGTGAACTTGACTAACAACAGATTCTTAATCCATAGGGTTTAATATGATGTTGGCCCACCCTTTGTAGCTATAACAGCTTCAACTCTTCTGGGAAGGCTGTCCACAAGGTTTAGGAGTATGTTAATGGGAATTTTTGACCATTCTTCCAGAAGAGCATTTCTGAGGTCAGACACTGATGTTGGACGAGAAGGCCTGGATCACAGTCTCTGGTCTAATTCATCCCAAAGGTGTTCTATCGGATTGAGGTCAGGACTCTGTGCAGGCCAGTCAAGTTCTTCCACACCAAACTCACTCATCCATGTCTTTATGGACCTTGCTTTGTGCACTAGTGTGCAGCAATGTTGGAACAGGAAGGGGCCATCCCCCAACTGTTCCTACAAAGTTGGGAGCATGAAATTGTCCGAAATGTCTTGGTATGCTGAGGCATTAAGAGTTCCTTTAACTGGAACTAAGGGGCCAAGCCCAGCTCCTGAAAAACAACCCCATATCATAATCCCCCCTCCACCAAACTGTACATTTGGCACAATGCAGTCAGACAAGTACTGTTCTCCCGGCAACCGCCAAACCCAGACTCGCCCATCGGATTGCCAGAGAAGCGTGATTCGTCACTCCAGTGAACACGTCTCCACTGCTCTAGAGTCCAGTGGCGACGTGCTTTACACCACTGCATCCGATGCTTTGCATTACACTTGGTGATGTAAGGCTTGGATGCAGCTGCTTGACCATGGAACCCCATTCCATGAAGCTCTCTACACACTGTTCTTGAGCTAATCTGAAGGTCACATGAAGTTTGGAGGTCTGTAGCTAGTGACTCTGCAGAAAGTTGGCCACCTCTGTGCACTATGCGTCTCAGCATCCGCTGACCCCGCTCTGTGATTTTACATGGCCTACCACTTTGTGGCTGAGTTGCTGTTCCCAATCGCTTCCACTTTGTTATAATACCACTAACAGTTGACTGTGGAATATTTAGTGGTGAGTAAATTTCATGACTGGACTTATTGCACAGGTGGCATCCTAACACAGTACCATGCTGGAGTTCACTGAGCTCCTGAGAGCGACCTATTTTTTCACCAATGTTTGTAGAAGTGGTCTGCATGCCTCAGTGCTTGATTATATACACCTGTAACCATGGAAGTGATTGGAACACCCGAATTCAATGATTTGGATGGGTGAGTGAATACTTTTGACAATGTATGTTTAAGTAAGCAAGAGATTAGAGTGCAGAGACACAGACAGCACCACAAATCAATACAGCACTTATTTATTTCATAAACTTTAATACTGTGATCACTGCAAATGTCTTTTTCATAGTTTTACATTTTACAAAGACAATGGATCTGAGATGTAAACAGTATTTTTAATTCTGCAAAACTTCTGGTCCTCTTGAAATTGTGTGCTTTAGTTTCAGTCAGAGCTGATCATATTACTGTCTGATCCATCAGAAGGAAACAAAATGGATCAGCGTTCGCTGTGATTGATCTGTGCGAAACCTTCCTTCCCTGATGCAGTCCCTGACTTGATTGAAAACTAGCATCCCTGTAGTACAAACAACATCCCGTCTGCTTTTCTGATCAGTGGCGCCTAAAGAAAAGGAGGCTTTTTTTTTCTTTTAAGTGAATAAAGTCAAGCACCTTCCTTTGTTTGTCAGGAACCGCACCGGCAGGAAACCTACAGAGCAACGTCTACACAATATTGCACAGGAATGGATCAGTTCACCCAGTTCACAATGCAACCCCTTATATAAAACATTGTGCAAAGGATCTCGAAAAGAAGATATTACAAAATGAACATCTGAACATGTGCACTTTCACATTTTCCATATCCTTCTGAAAAACAAGAAAACCAAACTATATGTATCGTAAAATAACTCAGGCAGGAAAAAAAGGAACTCAATTTTGTGTAAATGTGTGTCTATGTCTTTGTATAAGGTTGACAACTGTATCTAACATCCAACTTGATGCACACTTTTAAAGATGCGAGCAAAACATCTGCACTGCACAGTTTGTCATTTGGCCATACTTCAGTTGAAATACAAAAAACTAGAGCACTTTCCATATACAATAAAATACAAAACATTACCTATTAGTCATCATTTAAGCAACAAAATAGTCCTGGATGGGAAACCAGTGTTCATGGCAAACAATTTACAGTCAAAACTCTAACTAGGGAACATTTCTACCTAGATGACTCATCTGTTGCGACGATTTTCAAGGCTTCACATTATTGCATGGCTTTAACAACTGGCCAACTTGTTTAACTGTTCAATCAAATCTTCTCACCAAACAAATACTCGACTGTTCACTGGTATCTTCACCATCCACGCAGACTCACACAAGATTCTTAAAACAGAACCTAGAGTCCACGTGTCTCCCTGCAGAGCGGGCATGTTAGCCATTTGTTTATATTCTCTTTACATTCAGACCATGTGCTGTTTTGTGCTATCAGCTGCAGGGCTTTTAAAAGATGCTAATTTTATTTTAAGGGATTCCAGAAGGAGGAGTTTATTTGATAGTAAAAGACAGGGCAGTAAGGCTCACACCACTATTGTGAACAACGGTTTCAATGTGCACGCTCACATTAGTGACGTGAAATAACCCCAGCACTCCTGTAGTCGTGTCTGACACCCTAGCAGCTTGAGTTGTAGCCAGCTTTGTGATTTGGAGAAACATTTGTTTCTATTACTCTCTTATCACAGGGGCCATCTGGTCCAAATGATATGCTGCATGTAAGTGACTGCAAAGACGCACACACCCAAACGCATTTCCATACACTTCTCACACTCTTGCTGCTTGTTCTAATTGTGTTCAATAAAAATATTTATCAGAACAAGAGGAGGGCTGAAGCCTCGCAGCAGATTCCCCAGACAAACATTTATGAGGTCCAGTCTACAACTGTGAGGATGAACTTCATTAAAAAATAATAAAGTGAGTGTGTGAGAGTAAGTGAGTGTGTTACCAGGTGTTTGTTTTTCAGGATGAAGAAGAGCAGCCTTTTTTTTATTTTATCTGTTCACCAGGTGCTGTTTCAAAGGCACATCCCTGCTCTGTCTGGGAGTAAATGACCAAAGTGAGTGAGTGTAGGCACAGCTGGATAGACCGATGTACATTCACACAATGACAACGCACACTGCCACCGGTACAGTATGTTCTGTGGCTCCCTCTTGTCATGGTATTTTAATCCAAGTAATTTTTTCTAATTACTTTCTCAAAAGATCCTCATTGTTTTAACAAATACTGCACCTGAGGAAAACTAGATGTTTGAAGTTATGCACTGACAATACACACACACACACACACACACACACAACCAATACAAGTACACCTAAAATCCGCTCCCTTTATCAAAAATCAACCTGTGATTGTCTCTCAGGCCTGGCTCCTGATTATTCTTCCTGTCCTGTGTGTTTATGTGGCCTCCCAGCCGATGTCTGACTGATTGCTGCAGAGGCGTTGGAAAAGTACAGTGACTGGCAGCACATTTAGTAATCATGACATTTCCACTGGTCATCACTAGAGGGCACTGTAAGCAATACGACGGCAGGCTTGGGCACCACAAAATACAACAATACAAAATAAAAAGCATATAGTCGGGCTATAGCCAGAATTAAGAAACTAAGCCATTTAAATAATATAGCTAGAGACTTTTCTCTCGAGGAACTAAACACTGATGTCAGTTGTACTGTACGAATAGAACAACTTATTTATTGGAATTATAATACAAGGAAATAAATTAACCTGGGGGGAAAAAAACCCTCAACTTTTCCCTCCCAAAAAGATCTGTCATTTATTATCAGTGGGCTTTCTGTATTCCTGAAAGTGGGAGAAATAGCATCTTCTCTTTTCTTTTTCCCAAAGCATGGAGTTCAGTGGAAAAAGACAGAGAGGCTCTCGTGCAGCAGGAAACGCTGTCCTACAAGTGTAACCCTCATCTTTTCCAACATCAAACAAAGCAAACAGTCCATTTGTGCGGGAAAAAGACAGGAGTCCTGACTTCCTATTGCTTTTAAGACATAATTTAAGATGGACCATAACACTCTGGATATCAGTCTTGCTTTATGGCTCCACTTGTCAATGGCTTCTAAATGTACTCCTCTGTCAGACACTGGATTGTGCTGTTCAAACAAATAGGGTGCCATAATCCAGATCTTTGTGACACATTGGAGAAAAAGAAGAAAAATAAAATAAAGAAAAATGTAACTGTACAAATCCAGGTTTCTGTCTGTTGCTGGCTGACATAAATACAGCCACACTGGCTGTTCAGAGGTTTCAGCTTTGAGGAACGTAAACACAGCCACTAGCTTATTTACTCTCCATTTGCATGTGACAAGAATAAAAAGCCCACCTTTGTCCAGTGGTCATGTGGCTTTAGATCGACTTTGTGTGTGTTTGTGTTGCAGCGAACACCGAGTGGTTGGGCTGGCACGTTTGTTGCGAACCTGTCTGACTTTGCCTGGCAAATCAGAGATTTCCTGCTACTCTCTGCTGTGGCGGGTTCAATTTGGGGCAAGAGACTTATGTCACGTTTCAGAGAAGCCAGGCAAAGGTATTAAAAAGGAACAAGGGGAAAAGGGCAGGTATCTACTGTAGATTGTACTAAAAACAGCAGCACATCCACTGAGAGAAAATGTCAGGGGGAAGAGGAGATTGTTTATGTTCACCTCTGGCATGACTGGTGAGGCAAAGTCAGCCCCTTCAGAAAGAGACAGGAGAAGATCCTTCTCTGTTAGCAATTCTTTGAAGATGATTTTGGCAGAGCAAGATGATTCAGCAACACCCTCATGGTCCCACAGGAAAGCAGAAGTCAGTCCTCCAAAATCTGTGAAATGACACCCATTTTTCTTGAGTCTCGTCCTGAGAGGTTTAATAGAGGGTCTGTGGAGACAGAGACCATTTGGAAACAACAGCCCCTGATGTATGAAGCCAAAGGAAGATGATGTAAAGGTTCAGGATCAGGTCAAATGAACCTAACAAGTCTCCATTTTTCTTGTGCAGTTTCTTGTCAGTGTCGACGCCTGCTGCCTCTCCTTCCAGACTGTGTGCCGATGTATGTGTGCGTGGGTGTCTGAGTTCAGATGTGCAAGTGGGAGTTAGTTCATGTCGATGGTGTTAAAGACCCACTCTGTGAACTTCTTGAGCTTGGCAGCAGAGGTCTGGGATTCCTCCTGCAGTCTCTGGTTATCCTCCCAGAGCCTCTTGATCTGACCCTGAAGACGGACCTTTTCTTCACGCTCCTGTGAAGATGGAAGAAACTTGAGTAAAATTAATTAAACCCTTTTTAAAGCAGTTGGGAAAATGCCTTAGAATGAATGTTTTACTGGTATCAATCCGTTTCATTGTTACCACGAGTCCCAGCTAGACAGAATTTAAGGGTGTTGTGGGTAGACTGCATCAGTTGACAGTGTAAACCCACCAAAAGCACAACGGACTTACTGTAAATCCCTAGTTGGGTGCATGAATGCAATCAGTGATGCTACATTTAGCCATTTTATGAAAGGTGGAGACAAACTGGAAGAGTCTGTACAAAGGGAGGGGAACCATTTGAATCCATTAGTTAAATTATTCCAAAGGGCTAAGTTTTCCTTCTTCCAGGTGATTTGAAGAAAAACAAATCTTTTTGTGATTGCAATGAATCCTGACTCAACAGTTAACAAGCAGCAGCAGATGGGAGCCAAAACCCCAGTGGTGACACTCAACTAATAAATTATTTATTAACACCCCTGTTCCCTGTTCCACTTTATGCAAATCAACCAGTGGCTTCCTTTTTCACTCCTGCTGGCAACTGAATAAAAAACACACAATAATCCTGAAACACAACACAGAGTAGTAAAACATGGTACGGTATACATGCACACAAATGCTCTCGCACACTGCTGTGAAATTAACTGGAACTCCGTGCACACCTGTGTGAGGTACATATGTACTGTATATACATGTATGCAAATATGTTTGTGTGTTCTGTCCCACCTTCTTTAAGTCCTCCTGGAGCATCTTCACCATGGCCTCCAGTTTAGTCACCTTCCTCTCCAGCCCTATGTGACCCTCACTGTGGAAAGGAAAGAAACAAACCCTGTTCATAACCCACTGAGCATTAGAGAGTTTAAACTGTCTAAGAGGTAACTAACCACAATTAGCTTCACAGGTTAGTCTGCAGCAGGCTCACATTTACCATCTCTAGTTGGCAGCAAAATGAACAACCTGCAGTTTTCAGGCCACTTAATGTTTCTGGAGTATTTCTTGTGAGAGGGCAGGTCAAGTCATTAAGTCTTAATAGCGTATGATGTTACCTAGAAGAAGGCCGAGACAGTGGAGCAGGCTGCAGATCTATGTGAGGCTGTTGGGGACTGGAGGCCCCGCTGCTTCGGTGGTTTGGTTCCCCAAACACATAACTTCTCTGGACTGGAAGAAGATAAAAATGGACTAAGAAAACATGACCATGTTACAACATGGAGAACAAAGCAGCAGTTATGGGCAGATGCAGAATTAATTTAAAAAAATGCCCACAGGAGCCTCTAACTGAAAACAAAAGTCGATTAATTGTGTAACATACAGAAGCTAGAATGGCAAAAGTCTACATTATAAGACGCTAGAATGGCAAAAGTCTACATTATAATAACAAGTGTTATCACAGGAATAGCCCTCAATTCAATTAACTATTTCATGGCCATACTGAATTTCTTGAAATTAAAATCAAGTGCTTTATTGTGAACTTGTGTTTGTGCAAAGGAGACAAACTACACTCAAAGACAGACATGTGCAGTTATTAATAATTGGCAGTACTGTAGTGTGTGTTTCTCTCGGTTTCAAAGGTACTGGCCACATCCACCAGGTGTGTCCACTCTAGAGGACTGTCCCTGTCTGTGGACGGGAGGGGCATCAGCTCCTGAGGGAGGGGTCCACGGTGACGCTCCACTAAATCCACCAGTGATGTGTCAGATGCAGAAAGATCACCTAGAAACAGAAATTAAGGTGTAGAAAGAACAGAATGTTCATATTCTATAATGTTTCTATTATTATTATCACCATTTCTGGTCAGAAGGGGGCAGCAGATACACATGTGGAGCTTCAGCCAAATCAGAACTGTCTCATATCCTTTCAGTTTATTCAAGTTATTTTTAATCAACAAACCACACATGTTCCTGTGACGGTATATACCTCCTGCACCAATTTCATTCCATATATAAAAATACCCACATAACAAAGAATTACAAAATAATGTGTTTTACAAATAGACAAAGAACTTAAAACCATCTTTTCCTCTAGTTATTACAATTAAAGTGCAGATCCTAGTAAAATGTAAGATCCAGAACAGTACAGAAATATTATGAGGCGTACTACCTGTAAGCAAACCATGTAGTCTCAGGTACATTTCAACCATATCCATTTTTTGTATACAATATTTACTTAATGATTTAGTTTTTCCATCTCAAATGTATTTCTAACTCTATGGGTAAGACGCTGACAGGCTTTCTCTAAAGTCTTACCATGGAGTTTGACACCCAGCTTATAGGAGGGCCGTCGAAGAGGCACGCCACGGGTGGTGGGTGAGCGTGGGAGGGTGGAGCAGCTGAAGAGAACATCAGCGCCAAGTGTCGGCTCAATTACTGAGTCAGTCAAAGACGGAAGCCTCTGGCCACGATAGATGCTCTCATCTGACAGGGTACGATGGAGCGATCGACGGCGGGTGAGAGGCTGGCTCGGTGGAGATTTTTGTCCATGCTGCAGGAGTTACAGGTGATCAGATTACAGGAAGTGGAAGTGCTTTTGTAAGGTTACTAAAACACAGAATCTGACACCATGCATTATGTGGGTGAACACCCGTATGGAGACCAGGAGCATCAATGCTTGGGTGTGGGAAAATCTCAAATTACTACCATTTTTATTCTATTTGTTTATGCAATTTACAAAAAGGCCAAGGAGAAGCCGATAAGGAGAAGCCTCTTGACGTTTAAAATGAACCTCCCTAATAACAAAGGTTTATTTGAAAGAGACAGTGAATACCTTCAGAGAGTGCCGTATCTGTATCAGATGCAAAAACATGACTTGATTTTGAATCAATGCAATCAGTATTTTCCCAAGTTGTTTTTAAATAACTTTCCAGCAGGTATTAATTGAAATTTGAAAGCTGTACAAACACAGCTAGTAGTCGTTTCATGTCCAGGAATTATTTGGTTGTTGTGTATACTTCTATGAACAGGTTTTAACAACAAGATTCACAAACATAAGCATAAACTTTACTTGCAGAAGTACCTTTTCCTTATGTCTGCGTGATGCTGGAGGGCTGTCTGGGGCACTGTGTCTCTTCACATCTTCCTCCATAGTAGATTTAGCATGAGGTTGAGGGGAGTGCATGTCTCGAAGAGAGGGCCTGGGTGCTGGTGTTGGAACAACCTCCACTCCACTCTCTCCTGGAGACTTCCTGTGAACACAGACACAAAAAGACATGAGTTAGGCTTTGTCCAATGCATAGTTAATGTGTTATCCCTACATTCTTAGAATAATACTGCGAGATGATAGAGATACGTGATCACTCCGCTTCAGCAGTAGAGCTTTTCATAAATTTAGTCAGTTACTATTAGCCCTTTGTTGTAATACGCTCTTCAGCCACAAGGGGGTATCCAAGTAGTGTGCATATTATTACTACCAAAAGACATCCATAGGGAAGCACAGTGGGTGGACAAGTGATGGGATCAAAAGCAGTCTTGTACAGCAGCCCTGCAATAAATACCATCATTGCTAGCAATATGTGTCACCACATTATAAATATAAGGATGCAGCAAAGAGCATTTTGCAGTGTGATAAAATCACACTACAAACTGTTCTATCATCCCCTCTGACACAGACTCAACCATAAATGCACCATTATAAACTTCATAAAATGTAATATTAAATAAGGGCTACTTGCAATTATGAATTCTACTGTACAAGTCCTCATATTCATTAGTCTATTCATTGCAGGAACTGCTAGGTTTATAAAAGCAGTTTTTGCTAAATGGGACTGCTGATTTTGGCCATGTGCACCTGACACTGTTTTGAAAAGCCTGGATTTAAAAGAACAACTCTTGACTTTAACAATAGCAGACACAAAACCAAGCAGGGGCCTTAGTTCAGCTGATTCAGATTGTCCGAAACTATAACAGTGACAAAGGACACCATCATTGACTTCTTATGTAACTTCTGTGGTAAATGTCAATAAAGTGCACATACCACAGCTGTGAAGAAACTGAATTCTGAGATGACATATATATGAAACTATCACCCCTTTGAGCAAAGCATTTAAAACTTAATCTCTAGCACAAACTGTATAAGCATAAACTGTATACATTTCAATCTGTGAGACGTGCAGCTACATTTAAAGTATGTGGGTCCGTCCTTACTTGCGTGTGTCTCCAAAGTCGACAGAATTGATGGTGGAGCCAGGCTTCCTCCAGCCAATCAGGTACTTTGACTGGGCTCCCTGACGGGGGTAGAAGCTCTTAGGCCCTGGGGACACTGAGGACTGGGATGAAGGAGATGTGGCAGAAGATGATGATGACGACTCATCTCTGGGGGAGCTGTGGCCCGAGTGCCTGGTGGTGATGGGACAGAGAGAGAGAAACAGAGCAGAGATAGAGGTGTTATTCAGAGCAGTGCCCCACAAGTCAGCTTAGGCGCCAATGTAACAAAATAACATGATAAGGCAATGATGGGATTTTTATGATCTCAATATTGTTCAGAGGGGAGGATCTAAACTTTTTTACCACCTAAGAAACCAAATTTGGTCTTGGGTCAAGCATTAATAAAACATCTAATGTAACATTCTCATCATCTATGAATTTCCATGGAGGCAATATTGAGTTCTAAATGAAAAACTATACAAAGTATCAGCTGCAGTCAAGACAATCCTGGAAACCTCATTCCCTTCTGACAAAACATAATTGTAGCTCAACAGCTGCCCAGTTGACGAAGTGCAACTCTGAATGGGTGAATTACGACTTTCCCAAACACGAAGAGTGGTACACTGGAGTTCTCTCTGTTCTACACACCAATTCAGCTTTGAAAAGATAAGAGGGAGTTAAAATTACTCCCACACTTGGCGTCCAGGAAAGAGATGTTGAGAGGGTCTAATGAGGGTTCTTCTTGGGAGAAGAAATATTGTCTTGACTAATGAAAATTTATTTAAAACAACACAGTGACTGTGTTTGCCGTCTGACTCAAGTGCTGATCACATCAACCTTGGGCTCAGTCGTGCCTCTTTGTGACCTTTATGATGAATAAGAAGTGTTTGAGCAAGAAATTGGGTAACTTTATATTTGCGCAATATTGGTGAGAAACACCAAAACTAAATACATTTTTTGGTTGTAAAACAACTCCACAAGGTACATTGAAAGCACTGGTTCACAACCTTGTTGACTGTTCTCAGATTGTTTGAATCGAGCACTTTCGAAAAAAGCACAGCTTTGAGAAAGGTGGGACATAATAAACATAGTAGAAATGTTTTATATATTTCTGTGTTAACTTGATAATCATATCATTACACCTCAAATTTATCTTGCGACTCCACAAGGGCTCCCATCTTCAGATTTGGACTCACTTCCTTAAAGCATAGCTTCATGTTTTGCACAGACACAGTAACAACTGCTCCCTCTCTCACACCAACACAGACAAATCACTACAAATGCACACGGACAGACCTCGAGTGTGATCCAGCTTCACTCAGACTGTAGGTGCTGCTGTCTCTAACAAGAAGGTGAGTAGGTGGGCTCCGGCCTGTCACGTCCAGGCTCCTTTCTCCTGGAGGGCCTGGGGACTCGGCAGCAGCAGGTGACCTCTCGAGCACCCTACGGCCTCCCTCAGTCGGACTGTGCCATGGAGATGCTGACCGTTCTCTGCTCTCTCTGCTTCCACTGGTAGCCATCAAGGAGGTGGCGCTACCATGATGAGAGTGGGGGTGAGCGTGGTGCGGGGCTCCGTAAGAGCTGGTGTCAATGCCGCTGTCGGCCGACGCCCCCTGGAGATAGCCTCCTCCTCCCAAGCCATTGGGCTCTGTGTCTCCCTTATCACCGCTGGAACCTCCACCAGCTCCCAGTTCATACCATTTATCACTGTCGCTGTGCCCCCCACTGGAAGCTGTGCTGGATAGTGTGTTACTGCTGGAGTGACCAGAGTAGGGGCCGTCCGACTGCAAGCACAAACAAAGTGGAAGTGCGAGGGAGGTTCCCATGTTAGTGAAAACATCCATGTAATATTGACTACAATACTATTAGCTATGATAACAGAATGCACTTTAAACCCCCTGACGGCAAAGACTCAAAAGCCCTTAACAAAAAACAAACAAGTCACCTGTGCACCAGACTTTGGGAAGAATGAGCTTCAGGGGATTTAAACTGTGAGTAAAGATTAAAGCCTGACCTGGCTGCCCTTCTTCGGGGATAGGTGGATGACCTGCTCCTGCCTCTGGATGCGGGGAGCACCTGAGTAGCCTTGACCAGATTTGGAGACTGGGGCTTCTGCAGTAGATAGACCACAACACACAGCTGGGGTTGGTGATGCACATTAGGCATGCAAAAACCCTGTGGTGCAAAATGCTGACTTGTTGATGATTCCACAGAGAAGTCGTTCCTCTCTCTGCTCATTTATGTGTATTTTGCTGCTACAGCACTCATGCTTCCAGGAGCATCATAACACTTATAGTGTTTTCATTCTGCCTCTGCTGTGTCCATGAACAAAAACCCAGATCAACAACAAACCCAACAAACATCAAAACAGAAATCTGTCCCCAGACAGTCTCAGCTGACTTTGTTCGTTCTGGGCAAGATGCGCTGTATGAGATGAAGCATGCATGTGTCCTGAATCAAAACTCTGGGTATAAGTGGGTCTGTTGTGTAACTGACTAGCTGTTATGCAACAAGACACACAGTAGGGAGCTAATGACCAAAGGAGGCATCATAACATCTGGCGGGGTGAATCTTGCAATGCAGTGAACATCTCACACAGTATCTCACTTAGAATATTCATTATTCTGCATAGTTTTCATTGCACAGTGGCCCAGAGCTCTCTGCACTAATGGAATAGAACTGCATATGTGCATTTCTGCTTGAGTGCCTATATATACACACACACACACACACACACATGCAGTAGTTTACTGTACATGACTACACATTTCTGTGTAATACATTGTTGTTTCTTGAGGACTTGTTAGATATGACTGGTTAATCAAACGTCTTGGTATGAAAAGTCTGACATCTCCCAGCACCTTGCATTAAGGTGTGCACTCCCGTAGTACACATGAAACAAACAAAAAACAAAACAAAAACTCTTAGGGTAGTTAAAGGTTGATGTGCAATTATAGCAATATCATGAGAAAAGCTATTTTCTGCATCTCACCACCCAATGCATGAATTAATCATAAACCTGCCACAGGATATCAAAACAAATGGAGCAAATGATGTGTTAAGTGGTAAACGCAGCAGAAACACTTGATGCAATAATTACTCTAATGCCAAACCCTGTACATGCTCCATTAAGAGCCAAGTTAATGTCTTGTTTGTGTATGACAGAACTTGAGACAAAAAGAGCAAAAGTGAGTGTTCTGCCCTCTGCGTGAC
Source organism: Monopterus albus (assembly GCF_001952655.1). NCBI lineage: Eukaryota > Metazoa > Chordata > Actinopteri > Synbranchiformes > Synbranchidae > Monopterus > Monopterus albus. The sequence goes on along the minus strand of NW_018127943.1, from coordinate 1,857,424 downwards.
TTGTGTTATTTCTGAACTAAGCAGAGCCACATCATCACTGCTGAAGACTAGCAGGTCAAAGGGTGATTTTGTGAGGAAGAGGGACAGACAGAACCTGAAACCACAGAGACAGCAGAGTGGAGTTGTAGGGCCGGACACTTGGCTGACTTAGCCTGAGCTGGCCCGGCTTGCTTTGTTCCACCCTGACCAAGTCCTATAAACAACCACAAAATGAAAGACTATGGCCTTTCGCTGTGACTGTAGCAGTCAGGAACAGGTTGAGGGCATGGCTGAAAGTAGGCTGGTCAACAATCAACTGAAGCAACATCCTGCTGGGAATCAGAGGAGTGTGTCGTTTCTGTGGCCTTCAGAGACTGAGCTGGAAAGATGGAGAAAATTCCCCGGTTCTCTCCCTAATTAAATGAAAGCCAATGTGCAAAAGCATAAAAAAGGAGGTGGGCTAGCTGTGTTAACAGAAAAGAAAGCGGTTACTCCCCATTCCTTCTCCTTAAAAAACAGAGTGACAGAGTAAAGTGACAGAAAAAAAGTCAAATACAGTAATCGAGATCACTGTTATAGCACCTGCCTTTCACCCCTTTCATTAAATAACTCTTTCCTTTTTCTGTTTGTCTCATTATCTTCCCACCTTTTCGTCTGTTTGCAGAGACATTTAAACCTTCTCTGTGAAGGCAATATAACTCACAGCTGGCTGAGTAGGAGGAAGAGATGGGGGAAATAAAGGGAAGACAAGTGCTGTTTAGAGGCCGTGTGGATGCTGTCAGAGTTGGTATCTCAGCAGTGAAAGAAGCTGCTGCAAAAAAAGAAAGTGTCACAGGGACATGGAGGCACACAAACACCGATATGGATAACCATGGATGATTTCTTCCCTCTCCTGTGCCCCCTTGCTATTCAAAACCACAGTGCACATTCCTCCCAGAACATATATGGGTACACAGGCAACCAAAACCCGACATTTATAACGTTGAAAACATAAAAATCTTGTCACAAATTTAAATTTTATGCACTTTTCTCTTACTGTATTAACTGTATTATTTTCTCTAAGTTTTTCACCTGTTGACCCTCGTTCTGCTCCTCCTCCTTCCTCCATTCTTGACCAGTTGGAAGTGGACTTTCCACCTGACCTGCCCTCTCCATCGGCCTCTCGTCTTTCTGTAGACATTGGAGAATGACGGCTGCCTGCAAACCTGGAGAATGAGCACACATGGACAAAGTCTGAAAGAATACTTTTGGCTTTTCTATCAGCTAAATGTGCTATTGCACTCATTAAAAGTGCAGTGCTAGAAAAGACAGAATAACATAATGCACATTATACATTTTGCCATCAACTGTGGTGGGTGAAAGATTTAAAAAAGAGGCACTGTCAAAAGCATTATCAGACAATGACACAAATGCAAGCACCTCACTCTCCTACACTAATGGCGTACAGTGATGCAACTATCAAATTATTACATTTGAAGCCAAATTTTGCTATAATGGAAAAAACATACCATAAATTAACTGGACTCCCTAGGTTGGAATAAATCAGCTTCTTAAATGTACAGAACAACTAAATATTCTCATGAGGTGAGTCCAGTTGTTAATGAACATATTTTACACTCTCTAAAAGCAAAACCGATAAATACCCTGGCAACGAAATGCATCAATGGCAGTTCAATGACAGAGCTGACTAACTGCTGACCATGAAATAAACATGTTCTATTTGTTAATACTTACCAACAAAACAAAGAAAGAAATAAAAGCATAAAATGTTTTATGACCGAGAGAAATTTATTTTGTTTTGATACATCAGAGTTTGAATACAAATGCTCTTAATTAAGCCTATGCACAAACCATCCCCCTCTTCCCTTCTTCCTTACTGTTCAGGCATGGACTTCTGTCTCCAGTGAGCAGAGCTTCCAGAGGCGTCACTGGAACAAGACAGGTTGCTGGGAGAGCTTCGATTGTGAGGGGAGCGACCCAACGCCAGGGAGGAAGCCAGGCTGTAGCTTTCACTGCCCGGAGACATTCTGGTGTATGCACAAACACACATACACAGGAACCATGAGAATTTACAGGCAAATGGAAACGGGGGAAATAAAGGAAGATGAAATAAACAAAGCAAAGCATTGAAGAAGCAAAATGTCTTAAGCTTTTCCTTAAGAGGAAATCCCACTGATGGCTCCCCAGTTCCCACATGCTTTGGATGAAAGAAAAAAAAAATGTTATATTTGTAACTTTCTGCTTGAAAGTCAGCTACATACCCAGTGGCACTGTTGTATGCAATTTGTTGATTCACCAGCTGCTGAGAGTTCTAGCCTTCAAAAACTATACTTCCCCGTTTGTACTCTCTTTTGGAAACCTTTCCCTCCCTTCTGCTAATAAAAGTGTGGTTCTGCACTGATCCATATTTAAAAAGCCAACAGGTTCTAACCTCTTGGAGTCCATGGGTCGTCCATCACTACTGACACTGCGTGGAATGACTGCGCCCCTCTCCAGCCGCTCAGCTGACAGGGTCTTTCCCACAGAGCTACCCAGGCTGACGGCCCGGTTGGGTGTGTGGGGCTGTGGCGAGGCCGTCAGCGACTGCTGGGGGCTGCTGGACGT
>NW_018127943.1:1848008-1854826 GCF_001952655.1 Monopterus albus | reverse complement strand
GGGGGAACTTTTATTCAAAGGGAGCCGCTGTCGCTGCTGCTACTCTTGTATTCAGACACAGGCATCCGATAGAGCTCTGAACAGCCCCTGTAGAGAGGGAGAGAGAAAGTTAATTTGAACCTAGGTCAGTGAGGGTTCACTTAGTCTTTTTTTTTTTTTTTTCTTGGCACAGAGTGATAAAGTCTAAAATATGATTGCCTCTCAAAGTACTATGATTCCTGATGATCAATAATGGTTAAAACCAATTAAAACCATATTTAACACATTTTAAGCTGTTATAAGGACAAAAATTCAGACCATTGGAAACCGCAAAGAAAGAAAACTTAATTTATTTGCCATCGCTTGGAAACCATAAGGAATTTAATAAATCCCCACGTGACTAGCATAAGAATTTCAGTGGAACAAATGATGGCATCCCACCTACCTGCGTGGTGTGGCGTCATCATGTGGTGGGATGATAACAACGCGCACTGTCACTGAGGTCCGCAGGAGGTCAATCATCTGCTCATGAGTCAGTGTTGCTACAGCAACTTTGCAGATTTCTACCAATCGGCTTCCCTGCCGCAGTCCTGCCTGCCAGGCATAACCGTATGGCTCCACCTGGAAGTATCATAGCAGAACTGATATACAACTGCAGCAGTGAGATTCTTTACTCTCCAAACAGCACTATCCAAGAGAAGGGGGCAAAGCGTGCATGTGCATTATTGTGCTTATGCCCAATGAAGTTTTCTCCATTGAAAAAGTAAATCGATAGCCATTTGCTTTCTGAAACACAGAAAATAAATGACTAACTTGACTTTTCAAACTCGTATATTTGAACATTTTGTGGCAATACGACAGATTACATAACAATACATGCAAACAATCAACAGTCGTATCCTGGTGGCTACACGATGGATGGTTGGATCACATGTCTAAAATGAGAAAGAACGATTAAGTCTTCTCAAACAAGCCTGAAGTACAGAGCTGCAGAAGCTATAAATTTCTAATTGAGACAGAGTAAACTGAACTGTTCAGTTTACAAAAATAATTATTTGTATATTGATATCTTGTGTTGTTTAAAATGAAATGTGTGGAAAAATCTATCGCAGAAGCAACACTTTATTTTCAATAGGCACAAACGCACACACACCTCAGCCACGATGCCTTCATAGTTCACGTGGAAGCCGAGCTGGCCCAGGCCATTGCGACGAAGCGTCATCTCTGATGTCTCACAGCCCTTAGTCAGGAACTGGAAACGGGTAAAAGCAGAGAAACACACAATGCAGAGTATGAGAGGAGTGACAGTAATGGTGGTCATGCTGAAAGGAAAGGAAACTGAAAGGCTGAGAGAGAGAAAAAAGGAAAGAGAAATAAGAAATGAAAGCAAACTGTCAAATTTCACCAATGTGATTAAGTTTTCATGTGTGTGCAGGTCTGTGTACATGTTCAGCGCATATATACACAAGGCAAGGCAGCTGGGATGTCTTGATCCAGCTTTTCTGGACCCAATACCAATCCAATTCCTTTCACATTAATGATCTGCCAATACCGATTCTGATCCAATAGTTATATCTACCTACCTACAGTAAATGTTCCTAAAATATCCTACATATCGAAACTGAAATTAATCTGGAACACTGTCTTTTTCAGGAGCTTCTTGATGCAAATACTGAATCAGGTCCTGGTTCCAAAATACGTTTATTAGCTTAAATTATTGATATGAATAAAAAAATAACTAGGAGCTGGATGACACGCTCTCAGAACCACAGATTCATGACAGGGCAGATACTAACTACTACTTTATACAAACTGTGTGGTCAGACACAATCAAAGTGTATTAACCTCTGCGCAGTGTGTGCAGCATGTTAACATCTCGAGGGAGGCTCACGCTTTTCTTTTAAGTGATCCCCAAGAGATTTATGGCCATACACAAAGATAACTTAATGCTCAGGTTCTAAACTAGATGTGCAGGCACATGCATTCAAACACACTTGTCGGATGACTGAAATAAAAGTAGGTGTGTTTCTGGCTGTGATACTACAGACTGTGTTCACTTAGAAGAAATGCTACTGAACTTGTCTTTTCATGGATAAATGTGACAGCTTGGCGGGCCACGGCACTGTAAAACGGACACCTACTATTTCAAAGGGTGTGAGGTGAAAGGTTGAAAATGGTTACATGTTTAAGGAGGGACAGTACAAATCGCTTGTCAGCCTGAAAAGTGAGTTGACACTGGACCTGGCAGAACCAATTCTCATTCTCAACTGCTTTTTCATTGCAGTTTAGTCACAACTAATCCCCCCTCCCCCCCCTTTTTAGTGACGCACCTGGCAGCTTCAGGGCACTTTGCATTTCTCCGTCTGAACAGAGGTGTTAGCAAAACCTCTGTAGAAGCCAAACTTAACAGAGAACTGTGAATACATCATGCTGCAGACTGGCACCCGATAGGATTTGTTATGATGCTCTCTGATGTTTCTGAATGCGTGCGTGGGAGAGGAAGCGAGTACAAGAAGAAAGACAATGATAAAGAGTAAAGGAGGGAAAAGAGATAGGAGAAAGACAGAAAGAAGGAAAAGCAGAGAGCCATGCCAAAAATCACGAGGCCTCTGCCCTTCCTCTCTCTGGCACCAAGTTACTCCAAATGATTGAAGATTAACACCAGATGCATAAAATTCAACATGAAAGTGATACACTTCTGAGTCCTAAGCCAAATAACAATGTGTGTTTGCTCACGTACGTTTGTATGCAATGGTGAAGTTAATCCAGGTTGCATAAATACATGATAGAAACCATCATTCACACACATTTTGAAGGTAGGGAGAAACTGGGGAAATAAATATATTGTAAAACACTGATGATTACATAAGAAAACACATTTCTCTACCCAGTTTCCATGGAAACAGCTAAGGAAGAGCTAGCACCACTTCACTCTATGAGTAGGTGTATGGGCCATTAGGAGTATGTTGTCCAGAGGTGTTTCTGAAACTTCCTCAATATGCTGAGACCAGTAATGAGAGAAGAGCTTTTGGCATGTAGACACAAAAATGTCATTCTGGCAGACTGACAGCCAGCAATGAATACTAAAGAGATTGTGAGTGAGCCAGGTAAATTGTCAGTGGCAGTCAACAGCATTTTAGCCCATTGATTTGGTCCCTCAATACTTCCATGAAGTATGTGAATGAATGTGTCACCTTTAGCCATTCTCTGGTCTTATCCAGAGTCAACCACATGGAGTTGGTTTAGTTTTACAGCATGAGCAGTGTTATGGAAAGGGACAGCATCTTGATACTAAAACTACATTATCAGATTTATAATGTACTGGGGTGTGTGTTTACTAACCTCTAGACGTTTGACCACCTCTTTGAAATCTTCAGTGTTATTACTGATACTCCTCAAAGACGCGCTTTCTCCACGCTCGTAGAAAATCCGCAAAGATGCAGGACTGCTCAGCGTCCAGCCAATCACATCCTTAGTGGCACAGTTGAACACCACAGCCTTGGCCTCTTGGTCCAACAGGATGAGAAAGTCATTAGAGATGGCCAGAAGAGCCTCCAGTTCCCCTCCGGTCCCCGGATCCTCAGCGTAGACCGCCCAGGTCACCGCTCCAAGGCTGCGCAGCTCTGCCCCTCCGTATGGTCGGCTCTTCTCTTTTTTCTTATGGGCCAACGAGATGAAAGGAAATTTTCCAGAGGGGTCGATGGGCGTGCTGGTGGAATGGCGCTCAGCCAGGTCACGCAGGTATTCCTGGCGTGTTCGGGTGGCCATGGCACGGAACTTGTGGGACTTGTGAGCAGCATTTTCTGCATTGATGACCTTTGCCAGGAGGAAGTCCCGGAACACAGAGGACTTAGGGAAGGTCACACCTTCTGGGATTGGGGGGCCAAAAGAGGGCACATCTTTGGAACGAGTGACTGCCACACTACAAGAAGAAACCAGGAAGAAAAAATAAGGCAGATGGGAAAACAAAGAAAAAACCAGGAGAAGAGAAGAACCAATTTTTCTAGAACGTCCAACATTTTGGTAAACTTGGGGTTTGAGTTGGTTGAGACATCACAGAACACAGATGTGGCTTAGAATCAATGTTTTACAAAATAAATCAACTCAAAATGTCACATCTCATCTAAAGCTTGAATTATTTATGTCATTAAGATTTAAAAGTAAAAAAAGATTCTGCAACAGACCTAATGTTTGATATAAAGTCGTGCTGTTTGCTCAATCAAGTATGAGAACACGCAAAAGAAATTCCTTGATTATATCTCATGAATCAGTTTAAGAGGGTGTCAAACTCAGTTCCAATCCGTCTTCATTTAAAATCAAAAATCTTTCCAGTTTCTCTATAATAGGCCTCATAATAAATCATCTATTGCTGCCATTATTACACTAGCATTACCTGTCTAAATGCTGCTCATAATAAGCAATTATAAATTTAGCATCGTATGGAGGCTATGTGCACTTGCTGCCCTTTCCTTAGAGTATGCAGGTTATTTCAATGCCTTCCAACTCCCTGTTTTTGCTGCTCACCCTTTTCCTTTCATTAAGTCACTGGAATGGCCGTCTGAGGCCATTTCCCCTGTCTGGTATGTCAGAAACTCAGCCATGAGGAAGAAGGAGGGGGAGAAGAAGATGATGGGTGACTGCTATTCCAAATCTCCTGCCCAAAGCCCCAGAAACCCCAGAGTGAGAGAAAAGGAAACTGCAGTTGAGAAGGGAAGACTATATGTGGGGTCAGAAAAGTATGAAGGAATGATTACTTACTGGCAAAAAAAATCGTTTTTCTGTCATGTCAGACAAAAAGACAGTTTGATGTCCTGAATGTCTCAGTCAGAGGCAGTTGACAAAAAAGGGTACTAACTGCACATAGCACTATGTCTATACATGGGTCACGTCACCTGTCCTAGTCTCAAATTCATCAAGACCAAATGAGCACAGACCTTTTCTCAGGTGATAATTACCAGCTGACAAAAGTAGCACTGGAAGTAGGAGTCCTCATCCCACACACTTCTCTGCTGACATTCATCACCACACGCTGACACCAGGATTAATCACTTTGTCTAATAAACAACTAAAGTCAATATGTCTCCCACATATTTCTAAATATCAGAGACACTCTGTCCCAGTGAAGACATGCAGTGTTCAATTATACTAACTGTCAAATTGTTGACATCGCATTTCCCACCTTTCCTTGTTGGTGAAAACAGAACTATGAGAGGAAACTTAGTTTCTGGCTGAACCTGCCTTGGAGACTGACAATACAGACTTTAATAGTACAGCTGATAAATGAATGCTGGGACTACCCTCAGCAGCTGCTGGTCATAATGCTCCATACATTTTAATATAAACTACCCCTGCTGCTACTGTGAATTTGTCAGTTTCCATTTGACTCCTTGTGTATTTTTAGTATGAACTGCCCTCACACCGAATGATCCAAAAACAGAGGAATAAAACTTTCATCAGACTGTTAGTTAAATGTTAAAGTTGATTTCTTTTTGTATAAATAGCCCTGCATGCAACCACTGCATGGTTTCTTCCATTTTTAAGTAAGAAAAACTGGAAGAAAGGATTTTGTCCCTAGAACTCAGAAGCCTTTAAAATTTAAATATAGAATCAAGTATAAAGTGCACAACTTACTTCATGGAGTGAATACAAAGTGTTGAGTTTAAGTGTGAGCAATAATTTGGACAGCCAAAATCAGGAGATTCAAAAAGACCGAATCAGAGCTAAAAGAATGAATGTCACTTTTGGCTTTTTCCTGTTAGGGGTCGCCACAGCGAATCATCACACTGACGATTCGCATGTGGGCATTTGGCACGTGTTTTATGCCGGATGCCCTTCCTGACGCAAGCCTGATTCAAACCCAGGCCGCAGCGGTGAAAGCGCTGAGGGAATATTAGACTCATGCTCATCAGGTGCCAGTGTTTTGCTATACTGCATCTGTTGGGTGTGTAAATAAGCAATTCTCTACTAACAAGTTAACTATCAACTTAAAAAGTAGAAATACGTCAATATTGTGTTCACAGCTTGTTTTCACTGTCCCCAGGTATCTAAAAATAATTCAAAAAGCCACTTGATATAGCAATATATTGCACCAAAGTTTCAGACTTTTTATAATTTGAAGCTCAGATGATGTAAGAATCCTTCACTGTAACATACAATGTGTGTTAATGTGCTGCTGATTTTGGGTTTACCTTACTTACCCTAACTAAGGTGACCTGGCCTAGCTGAACTACACTGGCAGCTATGAGCTCACTACTTTTATCTCGCACAAATTTGAATAGTACTGCAAAACATACAACATTAGATTTTAAAACAACAATCTTTTAGCCAGATGTCAACAAAACAAAGCCCAGATAAAGCAAAACCCAAACGTTCCCTACTTATTAGCATATAAGCCCTTATTTCTATAGATGACAAATGAATAGTGCAGGTTATTTCAGAGTGGAGCCACTAAGTGCTTATAAGCAAGTTGAACAAATGATTAAGATGAAATTTGACCTTTTATGCTTGTTCTTGTCCATCACTACTAACATCACGCAATACATTTACTTTGGAGCTCTAAAAGCACTTTGGCCTGATCTCAAACACCTGCGAGTCTGTCAACCAAAGACCTGTGACTCAGAGGACAGAAAGAAGTGATTGTGGGGAGTTATAGAAGCCAGAAAACAAGACAGAGAAGGCAGAAGACACCAAATGAGAAAAGAGAGAGAGAGAGAGAGAGCCACAGAGAGAGAGAGAGAGAGAGAGAGAGAGCCACAGAGAGAGAGAGAGAGAGAGCCACAGAGAGAGAGAGAGAGAGAGACACAGAGAGAGAGAGAGAGAGAGAGAGAGAGGGAGAGAGA
>NW_018127943.1:1846910-1847259 GCF_001952655.1 Monopterus albus | reverse complement strand
CTTAGCAGGGGAAAAAAAAAAAAAAAAAAAACAACATGCCAATGCCTCAGAGGTGTGTGTGTGTGTGTGTGTGTGTGTGTATATATGAGTGGGTATATAGTGTAGGTACACATACAGTAACATATGTGAAATAATCTGAAAAACAAAAGCCATATACAGTACTTCCAGTTAGGTTTGCGTAGTGGCTTTTTTTTTTTTAAAAACATCGGAACAGAGTAAAATATGAGGGTATGAATACAAGACCATATTTCTGTCATTACATAAAATTCTCAGATAGGCCCAAAATCAGACCTTTGAAGAAACAGAGAAATTCTGTGAAAGGCCTGCATACAAAACCTGAAACTGAATT
>NW_018127943.1:1833271-1846873 GCF_001952655.1 Monopterus albus | reverse complement strand
TGGGAGCCCACGTGAACAAGGGAGAAGAGACCGAGCCAGAACACATTTAAAGTAACAGGTAAAGCTTGATTTATAGTTCTGCAGTGAATCTACACTGTGGGATGATGTAAGTAATGCGTAGCCTGGAACCGTATGTCGTAGCCTGACATGCACATCTCCAGAAAAGTGTGCCAACACAGACCACAACGACTGTGGTTGGTTGCATTGAATTTCCTAGTTCCAGTCTCTCAGTGGCCGGCCAAGCACAGAAAATCCTCTTTCATTCTGCCTCAGCTGGTTCAGTGGTTGTACAGACCATCTCCTCCAATGCCTTCTCTCTTACCTGCACTGCAGTAATTTCAGTAAAATTAACTGTTCAACATCTATTAGTTTTAACTCCAACATGACCCATTCACTTTCAGTCACCATTGTTAGTAAATGGCAAACAAACACAGTAGCATAAAAACACTACCGCTAACTAGTGTTTTGGCAGTGTAACTGAAGGGCGACAGACACACCAGCACACAAGTATAAATGTTTATAATAGCGCGGGCCACTTCCATAGCCTACAGCTCAACGTAGATTCAACACAAAACTCATAAATCAAGCCTAGGTCTGATCAACAAACACAGGTGCCGAACAAGAAAGTGCATGTATGTGAAGGTGAATGAATGAAACCTAGAGGAACCACACCAAAGCTTCAGTGCATTTAGGTCATCCTCACTTAATACATTCTCACTCAGTCAAATTCCCTGTGGTGACTAGGAATTTAAATTTTCTTTTGAAACGTGAAGTTTCACCTCTATAGTATGTGTGATATTAGTTTTCACATCAGTAAACTTAATTCACATTTGTTAATCACAGAAGGCACGTGTAAATAATTTTTGCTCTATACTGAGTCCATCACAAGGCTCTTTGTTCGTGTTGTTGCTCGGTAACGAAGTAGCCCCATGGGGAACAATTAGGACCTCACACAATGTGCTCAGATAAGAAAGAATAACAGAAAACTAGATAACGAGGACAGAAGCAGGAATAAACAGGATAAAATGCCCTTCAGAGCTCAAGAATTTTAAACAGGAAATAGAAGAAAGGCACATTCAACATTTCTTAAAAATGATTCCAAACTGGCACATTTCATTTTATATACAGAGGTGCAGTGCTATTTACTGAAGCATGCACATGCACAACTGTTAGGTTGAGGCTTGTTCTGAAGGCCATGTAAACACTTTTCCTACAGTGGCATGTTTGAATAAATTAAAGTTGGTCAACCAGTATTTCTCATGACCGGTCATCAAATGCCTCCTAAAACTGTCAGATATAGATGTCTATGATCAAAAGCGTTAAACCAACTCTAAAACATACTGAATGTTCACTGAACTCCTCCTGCTTCATGTTGGTTTACAGGTTAACCAGCGACAGGGAACACATCACCTGCAGTGCTCGTGACTGGTCAGCATGTGCCAAAGTTTGGCCATCCCATCTGCTCGTGCTCGGTAGGCCTACAGCTGATCACTCACAGGTGAAACAGCCTGTTTACATCGCAGTATCACTTACTGTATGTTAAATGTAAAGTCTGTTTCTGCTGCTGATCACTGCATCTGATGTTTGTCTTCACCATCCCCTATGGAGATCACGCCCTAGTTTGTCAGTGTGGATTCAGTCTGTTGTGTCACTTGTCTTTTGTAAACGAGGTCTGTATTCAACACTAAGCTGTGTCGCTGTGAACCATCCATGTTATCAATATGCACTGGGCAAGACAAACACTCGTGGGTGCAAAATCTGTGCATTGGAGCGCGCACTGTTTGAGTTGACACTGTAACTCAGTCACCACACCTTAAATTCTTAAATCACAACTTGGACCAATCCTCTTGGTTTTAGTGGCTCTGTTGCAGGAACCACATGATGACTGGCACAACTTAGACCAATCCTCTTGGTTTTAGTGGTTCTGTTGCAGGAACCACATGATGACTGGATCTTCAAGTGCTCACAAAAATGTTATGAATTTCACCTAGATTATGTAAATATTCTTCTTCCTCTCTTGGAGAAAAAAGTGGCGGAGCATCTGTCCAGTGTATTTTGGCAGCACTATGTTCATATAACATTTTGGACAATGTGGTAATACACTGTGAGCTATGGAGAGGGCTCTCAACACTCACTGCCTACTCCATGATGGAACTGCAAAGGCAAGAGAGCTGTACAACATATTGAGCCAATACATAAGAGCATTATTGTGTCATCAGTTATGGAAAGGGATTAATGAGAGTACCTTAAACTCTAGAAACTACAGCCTACCAATACATCTTTCTAATTCAGTTTCAACCCCTCAAAAGAACTCTACATTAACCACCGAATTATGCTGTTTGGGGGTTTCCAAAGCTTTCAGCTGACTGGTTCATTTTTTTTTGTTGTTGTTGTTGTTGTTGTTCACATGCCCTCACATACACTCATGCCTTTTATCTTCTAACATCATATTCTGTGACTGCATTGCTTACATGTAATATAAGCAAGCAGATAACTCTTCTACGATAAATCAGTATTGCTTGGGCTGCAAACAACACATGATACAGCAGACTCCCATAGAATACAGTAGATGTAGTATTGCTGAATCTCACCTGTAGGAGCTGTTCTCAGAACAGGGGTTATGTGCCCGCACAATCACAAAGACATGCTGGAAGTGTGACCGAATGTTTTTGGGAGTGAAAGGAAGTGCCCCAGGTTCTTGAAATACAATCGTGACGATATCATTCCCAATGTGACGCTTCCGCAGTAACTGGAACATTTCAAGAACAGCAGGAAAAAATAGAGTTAAACATTAAGTAAAATGTACACTGCACTATGTTAACGGAGAGATCCTAGAAGTCCTGCAAAAAAAAAGTGGGAGACCTTTAAAGACCGTACCTGTTGCTTATTGTTGGGTGTGTATGGCAGCATGGTGGACACATGGAACATGATCTCATAATCCTTGTAAGTGGTGTACAAGGAGTGGGTGCCCGTTGAGTCAGCTGATGGGGATACAATTACATGTGAATTTTTCATGCTTTAAACACAGAAAAACACAATAGTATTGTCTATTACAACAAATTCCTTTGATTGGAACTGATCATAGGTCGCCATCTTCAGATTGAAGCAACACACTATAAAAAATACACCCTGTATATTCTGTAATCATAAACATTCTTTTCTGTAATAGAGAAGTGTTCACTGAGTTCCTAACAGGCTCTGGCCTAAAGTGAGCCACTGCATGTTAATACCCACTTTTACAGTCTACCCATGCACTCAATTCAGAGACCAGAACAGTTGCAAGGTGTTTAAAAGGCCATACTTTACCTAGCTAAATGACCTCAATTAATTATACTCCTTCTATAGAGAGTGCTTTTCATGGCTGTATTTAATTTACTAGAGGTTAGTGAAGGTTGTATTACATATCCTTGGAGACTGTGAAAAGTCACACAGAGGGAGCAAAAATATAAAAATTATTTGTAGCAAATGTAGAGAAGGATCAGTATCCATTTCCCTAATAGAGCAATATGACACCAAAGGCCATCTGTCGCATATCTGAGAATAAAGGACCTTTTTTTTTTTTAAAGGCAGTGCACAGAAAGGAAACTGAAGAATCACTGAAATGATGCCAGAGAGTTTAAAGTGGAGATGAGACTGGGCAGAAGGGTGATGCCTCAAGAGATCTCAGGCCTGATTTATAGACTGTGTATGTATATGGCACTCCCAGGCACTTGACAATGTTAAAGCTGCTAAACTATCAATGTCCTTGGCAAACTATTGAAATTGAAAATCTCTGTGCATGTACATACTCTTGGTGTCCAGCTGAGCCCGGTACTTGGCGAAGCCTTTGAGTCTAACCCTTTCCCCGAGCAGATGAAGGAACTCCTCAAGTGCGGGACCAGAAGATTCGTTGTTGTACATCTCCTCCTCGCTGCTCTGGCCTGCCATGCAGTACATTACCCCCACCTTCCGCTGGAAACTCAGCTACAGTATAAAGAGAACAGTGACTGCTGTAATAAATAACTGGAGACAGAAGTAAATCACCATGTAAAAATCATGCCAGAGTAATCATGTTGGCATTTTAAGCACAGCCACCTTGTGTTGTTGTGCAGTGATCACAGTGCCATTTTCCAGAGAAATCACATTGACATTTAGAGAGGTTCAGCTTCTGATGATTACATCAGGGAGCATTAGTATCAAAGAGACTTCTTTTTAAGGTTAAGGAGAAAGAAAGAGAGAGAGAGAGAGAGCGAGTGTGTGTGTGTGTGTGTGTGTGTGTGTGTGCGCGCATTCCTGGTGTTAATTCACACTGTAGGGACTCAGCTTCTGAAGGAAGGGTGGAGGAGGCCATGTTGAGTTTTATACCATGAGGACATTTTGGGAAAAGCGAGGATATTTTGACCAGTTCTCACAACTTCAAAAGGACTGTTTGAGGGTAAGGCTTGGTGTTATCTTATGGTTAAGTATTAGGGTTAGGTTTAGGGCATTTAGTGGTGATGGTTAGGGTAGAGTAAGGGGCTAGGGAATGCCTGCAATTACTGTCCTCACAGAGACAGCTGTACAAAAACGTATCTGTGTCTGTGTGTGTGGGTGTGTTTGTGTTTATGACACACGTTCTCAACTTTAACTCCAGATAATAGTCAGTGGGAGTTAATGGTTAAATAAAGCAAACAGCATATTAATAATCTGCTTCACAATGAGATATTCCCCTTTTGGAAGAACACCACCTACACATAAAATGACTCATAAAACACTAAATCAAAATAACTTGCTATATATGATACAAGATAATGGCTGGGAATCCTCTATTTTTAGTTCAAAGAATTATCAATCATGCTCAATGGACCACATTTTTGAGGAATGGTGATGGCAAACAGGAAGCCTGAGTAATACTGTCTTTTTACCAAATGGATAGCAGTACAAAAAATAAATCTTCCAATAAGAGCGATCAAAGGAATTAATCCAATTCACCCAGACAATCTCAGTTTGCTCCTTACCCCCTGCTCATCCAGCTTCATCAGCTGGTCAGTGACCTTAGGTGTATTGAGAGCCAGGCGTAAGCAGTGAACATTCAGTTCAGGGACCAGGTACTCCAGCACTTCTTTGAGAGGCAGGCCTCGAGTTAGGCCATGCTTAGATGTAGAAGGTACTGCGTCTTCCAGGATGGAGCCTCTCAGGGTATTTAGCTGGAGACAGCCAACCAGAGGGAAAAGAACAAGAAAACAGGAAACGTAAAGTTCAGAGCAACCACCAATTTTTCAAATTTATATATTAAAAAAAAAACTTTTGCAGTAAAACTGTGGAAATAAATAACTGACTAACCAACAAAAAATTCAATTTGAGATTAACACTTCACATTATTACTGCGGCCTAACTCATGATCTGCATGGTCTTTACAGCAGCTGTATGGGCCCATGGTTACTTAACTAAAACTAACTGAAAACCCACTGTCATAAAATTAAAATCCTGTGCTGCTGGATCTGTAGTTGTATGAATAGTAAAAGCAAAACTAGCTGTCTAGTCACTAGCAGAAAACTATTGGGTATACATTTGCTGCAAGGAAGCCTGTGATGAGGCCTAAATAGCTGTGCAATTAAATTCAATTTGCAGTACAAGAGGGCTCTTCTCAGTGAACAGTTATGGCTTTAGCTGTATCATGGGCTCAGGATTGCTCATGAACTCATTCTTTTCTTATGCAAGATCCTACAAATTGATTCTGCCAATTGACTGATTTTTCTTTGCTGATACAGAAACAATATGCAGAAAACTGTCTGGCTAAATGAGAAAAAAAGAATGAATGTAGGTGTTGCAGCTGTGGTTTCCACAATGAAGACTTTAAGGCTTCAGACTAAAACAAACTCGAGGACTTCCATGAATAAATCAAGAGGACAGCAGAAGGACCTGGACCTGAATATCCATCATAAACAAATAAACACAGATATCTGTAGTGCCCCCCTGGCTCTTAAAAATCACTTATATGTTTGTGTGTCTTCACATAGTGTTTGGCAGGCCCAGCACTGGTACCAACACCCTCAGAGTTAAATAAACTAAAGACAAGAAACATTCTAGCTGAAGAGAGGACACTTGTTGTCCTCAGTGGACACTGGACATATCACTTCAACATCAGTGCACACCACCCACTCCCAAATAAACACACCCATATATATATCTACTGTATACCTGCCACGCTCCCTGGGCTGAAAATAGCAGAGAGGGGAGAGGGAGGCAAGAGAAGGGAAGAAAACATAGCACAGTAGGTCGTGCGTCATCCCAAGAGATTGGAAGGGCTATTACTCATGGCACACTTCAATATGAGAGCAATGCTTTTCATTCTCCACTCAAATACCTTTAGCAATATTTTAGTCTCATTTAGCTGCAAAATGGCACCGCTCAGCCCTTCACAGATGAAGGCTGACAAAGATGGTAGGTAGGTGTTCTGCTCGGGGAATGAGGACATGGATCTGTGGCTCTAGTGAGTCTATAGGAGGTGATAGCAGCAAGGGCTAGAAGGATTTACATCAGATTTGTTCTCAATGTCAACTGCAGATTGAGCATTGTGAATAAAACATTGGGAGAACACAACACAAATGGAACCAAACATGCAATAATTTCAGGTGGTGTTAAAGAATGAAGGGGGTGGCATCGAAGGCCTTGAGCCATATCTGAAAACCTTGAGATCAAGGTTTTATAATCTCCCCTCCAACTGGGTTTTTCAACAGACAAGGCTGGGCACAGATACAGTATGTTAACTCCTACACTGTTTGAACTCAAAATAGCTCCTTAGTAGCATCACTCAGTACAGAATGTACCTAATATTGACACATTTGTGAACAAGAACAAGGCTCCACAAGAAACAGCTACACATACTTTATGTCCTGGTGAATGGACAAAATGATAAAAATAGATTAACACAGCAACCAACAAATCAAGCTAATAAAACACAACATACAGTATACAAGGCGTAAGAGGTCCACGTGTCCATTGCAATGTACCTCGCTCGTTCTGAAGATGACCCTGTAGTTGTACTGCTGGCCATGCTCCTTGTGTTCCTCCAGCTTTTCCCTCCTCAAACTCACGGCCACTGGGCCCAGGTTCTCATCTATCCCCAGATAGTTCCAGTGTTCTAGGGTGAGGAGGAATGGGATTGGAAGCAGGGAGGGATGTAAAAAGATGATGACAAAGGGGAGAAATTAAGGGGAACTTGAGAAACTGGAGGATGACATTGCCACATCTGCTTTGCTCATTTTAAAGCTCAATTGTATTGTTCTGATGTGTGAAGAAGGTGAAGATCTGACACAAAACTGACCCTTGCATGTAAATAGCTTAGTGCTATTCATTATCTGGTATGCAGAAAATGTAATTCTTCTTGTCAACAAAGACCATATTTTTCAAAAATTCATTGAAAATACTGTGCAAGGTCAACAGCATTTAAGACCAACAACTTCCACACCAGCCTTAAAAGAAGAAAAAAAAAAAAAACTAAGGGTCTAAAGGTCATACAGGTTTCATAAACAACTCAAGTTATCCCGCTGTGCCTACCTCTGAGGTAGAAGTACTTTCGGTAGTAATAGGCGCCGAGGTCAACATGTTCCACAATGTATCGTTTGGACCTATCAGCATGTAGGCTTGTCCCGTCCTTGGGTGCCTCCAACACAGCCACACCAGCATTGGTAAAATGGGTAGTGAGAGTGGCATCCAACGGTCCTTCCTCTGTACTGCCAGAAGAACTGCTTGAGCTCCCACCACTACCTATACTGCCCTGCTGAAGAATAAAAGACAAGGAAAAGTAAAGCCAGTAAGATGACAAATATTACATTTAGTTGTCAGTGTATCTGCAATATGCAGTGTTCAACTTCTCTTCCATCTTAGCATTTTCAAAGTGCCCGGAAAATTCTGATATTAACTGTGTAAAAACTGCAGTTTTAAGATTAAAATTAGAGAGGTCTAGAGAGTAATATGTTCATGGATTAAAACAAGCAACTATAAGTAGATCTACTTTTAGTAAGACTCATCATGCTATTCTTGGAAAAACCTACCTGCTTAGCAGGAGAGATGTTCCTCTCCCCCTCTCCACCAATCTCATTCCTAAAACAAGGGCAGCTGAGCACCAGATCATTGCTCTTGTCATCCCCAGGGTCCAAAGCAGGGTTGGTACTGTGTCCTCCTCCTGTCCCCTCTTTGCTCAGCTCCTCTTGTGAGCCACACGGTGACCCATACACACCACTCTGATTGGAGGAGAGGGACGACGTGGCCGAAGCAGAGGCGGCAGCAGCAGCTGAGGCACCAGTTGTGGTGTTCTTGCGTTTGGCCCCAGACTGTCGACTTTGGATGACCTCATAGAGGTCAAAGAGTAGAGACTGGACATCAAAATGAGCAAAGCCTTTCTGGCACACCCAGGGTTTGGGAGGTGGGCCACTCTCATCTCCTTTCCCCCCATCTTCAACATCTGAGCCAGCTCTTGATGTGTCACCATCCACCTTTACACTGCGCAGCTTACGGAATATTGACTCTCCACCAGTCTCTGATTTTGACCTCCTCTTCAAGTGCTTCTCTCGTTCTTTTAGGCGACTGGCAGGACTGCCTCTTGCTGGTCCATCTGGCAGGTCAAGGGCAGCCTGTTTTATGGGGGCCACAGTAAGGAGCTCTGTTAGCCTCTCTGGAGCTGGGCTTCGCTGATCAGGAGCCTCAGAGGACTGGTATCCCTTTAGCATGTCAAAGAAGCTCTCTCCAGACACGCCATGTTTATCTATCGACGAGGTGCTGCCATACTCACGATGCATTGGTGTCCACCCAGAGAAGGACCAGCCCTCATTGCCATCCACATCCAGCTCACTGATAGTTATATCACTGTTACTGCGCTGGCGGATGCGCCTCATGCCTTTACGAGGTGAGCCAAGATAGCCATCCGGTGACAGGAAACGATTGTCCTTTCCCTTGCTCTGCATCTTGTTCTTTAGTGTGTTGTGAATGTTGCGCAGCATGGATGAGTCTTGGGGGCTTATCAGGTGGCCCAGCTTGGCTGACAGATTGCTGTGGGCTGTGACGGCTGACACCCCTCCACCCCCTCCACTGCCACCACTACCACTACCACCACTTCCTCCTCCTCCAAGTCTTTCTCTATCTCCACTTCCAGATCCTGACGAGCTAGTGGTGTTGGTAGAGCTGGGTGAGTCCGTTTCCACAGTGATATGCCAAACAGCTCCCCCTCCCCCATCCTTCCTTGGGGGCCAGTCAGCCACACGAGCCCGGACCCCCATCTTGGGGACACCAGGGTTGGTGCCAGTGGTGGAGGAAGAGGAGATGTGGGCGCTCTCACTACGGGGAGGTGGTGCTCCTCCATTGGGCAGTCGCAGGCGGCGAGTATAAAACTCATCAGAAGCTGGCACGGAGCCCCCAACCGAGCGCTCTGTCTGAGAACGTTTCAGACTGGTCATGATAGAAATGAAAAAGGGTGCAGGGAGGGGAACTGGGAGGGAAAGGTAGGGATGGAGTCCCAATGGACTTAGAATACGGTAGACATAATGCCCACTGAGTGAAGTGACAAGAGAGTCTCACAAACAGGTTTGATGCTGCAGAAAGAACAAAGGAGAAAAAACATGAATGAGGGAACAATGCTGAATCATCAACAGTCAACTAAAGATGAAATTGTTGAAAAGATGGACTACTTTTAACTTTTACAATTACTGAGTTTCAAAATAAAGTAAAATATTCAGTACATAGTATATTGGTATTATTGTTGCACAAACTAAGTCTGCATTTGTTTTAACCAATCAAAAACAGTAGAGAAGTTGTACCTTGGAGCTGGATTTAAAGAAATGTTAATGTCTTTAACAGCTGAGCTGAAGTCTTGAAAAGGCGGTCTGCATTGCAATCATGCAAGAAGAAAACTCACTTCAGTCTAGATGGGACCATCCCAGCAACTAAAAATAACAGTGCAGAAAGAGAAAAGGGAAAGGAAACAGGAAGAATCAGAGAAAAATACAGTTAGAGCACCATGTATCACAGTATTGTTAATTTCAGAAAAAGCGAGACTTAAAGAACAGAGTGAAAGGATTACACTAAGAGACTGGGAATTGAAATGAATGAATGTGGCATATCATGCCTGCAACCACAGAGGACCAATTACACTGACAGATACCGAGTAACCTTCCCCAGTGTCTAAATGGGGTCAAGGTAGGTAGGTAGGACTTTATTGATCCCACAATGAGGAAATTCCTGTGTTCCAGCAGCAATAGAGAGCAGCAACAAAACACCATAAGGACAAACACCACACACATATCTTGAGAAACAGATTCCAAAGTACCTAAAACCAAACAGAACATAGTATTTAAGAGACAATCAAGAACAAGAATGATCCTCCCAGAATTCATCCCCGAGAGCAAATCAAAATACCTAAGAACAAGACAAAATATAGTATTCAAGAGATCAAGGACAAGAATATTACTCCCATAGTAATCCCGCAATGGGGGAAATACCTGTATCTCAGTCATAAGGATCTCTGAAAAACTACTCAAAAATAGCTAAAACACGACAATATAAAGTATTCAAGATATTTATAATGTATTTTGAGTATTGCATCTCAGTTGATTATTATAGTCCCTCATGATTTGACCTAGCTTATCCCTGCAGTGATGTATTGTACAGTCTGATAGCTGTGGGGAGGAATGACCTACAGTAACACTCCTTCTTACACTGGGGATGTAGTTGTGCTGAAAGAACTGTTCAGAGCCTCCACTGTGTGGTGCAGGGGGTGGGAGGGGTTATGCATGATGGGTTTTAGTTTTGCCAGCATCCTGAGGTAAATTCTCCAAATCCTGAGGTAAATATGTAGCATCACTGCTCAGTGCAGCTAAGTGCTGCGAAGGTGTTTGCTGGGCCAAGCTGAATGGAAACTGTTAACAGAGGGACTTATTTGCATCTTGCAAACGATGGTGGCTAGAACCATAAACACGACATTGCTAAACCGTGAAAGTGTTGTTGTAACATTTGATAGTGCAGATACAAATCTGGTAATTCACAAAAGACGGAGGTAATTCTCTACTGAGGGAATTTTGTGCTCAATAAACTAATAAATAACAACACTGGATGATACTTCCCGTGTGTCTTACAGTGGAGTTCCACTAAAAAGAGAAGGAAATCTACACAGTGGAATATGGAATCTGTTTCAAGAGACACGAGAAGACGTGAGCCTATTCTTTAATAAACTGAAATTAATCTAAACTTTATATTTGTTAGTAATTTTCTATGATGCATTGTTCAATCAGAACTTTCAGATAAGTACTAAATAAGTCAGATATATTACTATTATTATGGCCATCATCACAATCATCAGTTTTCAGTTAGCAGACGTTACAACAGTACCACTGGCAGCAGAAGCAGTAGTAGCAGTTACAGTAACGCAGAGCAGCGGCCTTGCTTAGCAGCATAAAACTATTGGAAACAACCATAAAAATGACCACTTTCTATCAAAATCACATTACTACTCCATAGAAACTTATTGAAAACAGTAAAAAAAAAAAAAAAAATCATTCCCTTGCTTGTATGTTTATCTTGGATAAATACTTTTTGTTTGGCACAAGGCAACTGCTGACTCCTTTCCACTGGTCCCACTGGTGCATTCCTCCACATTCTGAGAAAAGCCTTTCAAAGCAAACCTGTCAGTGCAGCTGTCTAAGTAGTTAATGAACAAGGGGTAATTATGACCTCATGACATTTTGCCAAGACAACGTCATAGTAATTGTACGGAAACGAGAACAAAAAAAATGAAAAAGACATTTTTAGGGTTTAATTAATTTAGTTGAGTTCACAAATACATGTGGATCTCCAGTGAAATCTCCTTAAAATAGTACTCCATTTAAACTCAAGTAAATGTTCAGACTTTTTTTTTTCCTTTGCATGCTGAATTGAATGCTTACTTATAGACAAATTCAACATTTACATGCTCAACTACACAGACAAAAAACTAGGCTGTGCTGAAAATTGATTGGAGTTAATTACTTGAAAAGTACCTGTATTAACACCACCTAAATTCTCTCTAAAATTAGTGATATATTTCCAGAAACCTTCCTCTGATGTTACAGTTGCATCTCAGTTTATCTGTATTAAATTATAGGAAACTATGGGACCCCTGAAGTAATACCTTACTAAAAACATCCATACAAACAAATCATACTACTTAAAATGTTTCTGGCTGCAGCAGTCTACAGGCGGTTGTCAAGCAGCAAAGGTGTGACAGTATGGGCACTGTGTGACTGCTGCAGTGCACAATGACTCACACACACACACCTGAAATTACAGAGCAGATAAGCAGATTGACTGACTGACAAAGGCTAGTGCTGAACAATGAAAGGACAGAGTGAAACCCAGTATCATCAATTTCTTCTCTCCATTCTCTGAAATGCTCTAACTTGTTTGTATTCTCAGAAAATTTCAGGCTTAATTAGCATTTTATAGTCATTAATCAGCCTGCATTGTAGTTAAAGAAAATGGACAGTTTTCCCCAGGCCTGTGTTTAACAAGATCACCACCTTGCAAGCACAATGCAGTTATTTAATGACAGATGGAAAAGGCAGAGGACAAAAAAAAAAAAATTAAGAAATGAAAGAAGACAGAAGGGGAAAATAAATATCTAAGATAATGTTAATTGTGTTGTTTTTGACCAAACATTTGGCAATTACACACCTGATTCCCCAGACAAACATTACCTCACAAACTGGTGAGTCAAGTCAAGTCACATCATGTTTTTGTAGATCCTGACACCACAGTGTCTCAGTGGGTTGTACAAGCCCCACAACAGAAACTGTTTCAGAATCAACTCGCGCTCTCGATGGAGACCAGGAGAAGAAACTGAACACCTTTGGACACAAAGAAAATAAAAAAAAGAAGCCTCTCAAGAGGAAATTCAAATAGAACACCTTTCTTCTCAGATGGCTAGGGATGAAAAAGGAGCGGCAGGTGGGAAAATGCCAATTACAAATAAACAGAAAGAGAGAGGGAGGCCGACTCAAACTTTGACAGCATGTCCCTTGAACACCTGCTGCCAAGATGCTGCTGGGCATAGTTGTGGCTGTAAGGGCTAGACATTTAATATGTGTGCACATGCATTCATTAACAAGTGGGTGTAAAGCCACTGAAGCTATAACAAAGAGGACCAAAAAACATGGGAAAGATCAGATGATGACTCAGGCATTCACTGTGCACCCACAAGTGTCTCTTTCTCCGTCTCACACACAGATACACATAAACAAAGCAGCCAGATGATCACTGTTGCATCACATTATTTGTTTTTTTCCTCACCCAAGTCATCTTTCCAAGGCTCAGTGGCATTAGTGGCTCTCAGTTATCATCCATCCATCCATCCATTTTCCTCCGCTTATCCGGAACCGGGTTGCGGGGGCAGCAGTCTAAGCAAAGATGCCCAGACTTCACTCTCTCCAGACACTTCCTCCAGCTCCTCCAGGGGAACGCCGAGGCGTTCCCCGGCCAGCCGAGAGACATCGTCCCTCCAGCGTGTCCTGGGTCTTCCCCGGGGCCTCCTCCCGGTGGGACATGCCCGGAACACCTCCCTAGGAATGCGCCCAGGAGGCATCCGAAACAGATGCCCGAGCCACCTCAGCTGGCTCC
>NW_018127943.1:1831618-1831889 GCF_001952655.1 Monopterus albus | reverse complement strand
ATCAGTTGCCAGCTCCGCCCCTCTCACCCGAGTGTCCAAGACATACGGCCGGAGGTCAGATGAAACAACCACAAAGTCGATAATCAACCTCCGGGCTAGGGTGTCCTGGTGCCATGTGCACTGATAGACAGCCTTATGCTTGAACATGGTGTTTGTTATGGACAAACTGTTATGGCAAGCACAGAAATCCAATAACAAAACACCACTCGGGTTCAGATCGAGGGGGGCCGTTCCTCCCAATCACGCCCCTCCAGGTGCCACTGGCGCGGCC
>NW_018127943.1:1831227-1831554 GCF_001952655.1 Monopterus albus | reverse complement strand
GACTCCAAGAAGGCCGGGTACTCCACACTGCCATTCGGCCCGTAGGCACAAACTGCAGTGAGAGACCTATCCCCGACCCGAAGGCGCAGGGAAGCGACCCTCTCGTTCACCGGGGTAAACTCCAACACATGGCGGCTAAGCTGGGGAGCAATGAGCAAGCCCACACCAGCCCGCCGCCTCTCACCGCGGGCAACTCCAGAGTAGTAGAGAGTCCAGCCTCTCTCAAGGAGTAAGGTTCCAGAGCCCGACAAGTGCGTGGAGGTGAGCCCGACTATATTGTCCCTTCTTGTCTTTTTCTATATGGCAGCCAGAGGTCAAGGTCATCAG
>NW_018127943.1:1812987-1831013 GCF_001952655.1 Monopterus albus | reverse complement strand
TCACCCAGGACCTGTTTGCCTTGGGAGACCCTACCAGGGACATATAGCCCCCGACAACATAGCTCCTAGGATCACTCGGGTACTCAAACCCCTCCACCACAATAAGGTGGCGGTTCAAGGAGGGGTCGCAGTTATCAGTTGGTTTTAATGTTTGTGTGAGTGTAGATAGGAAAGCATACACTCTTCAAACTTCATTAAAGTTTGTGCAGAAAGTTTCAAAGTAGTTGATACAGACACACACACACACACACACACACACACACACACACACACACACTTTACTCATCAGCATCAATGACATCCCTGAAACAAAAAGTTTAAACAAAATGCAGTTGCAATGTCAAACCTCTTGTGTGAAAAAAATGTAATTGCGGCCTAGTGTTCTTAAACAGTCATCTGAAAGCCAAACAGATTTCTATCTCAACTTTTATGAGCTTGTATGAAGAAATGTCAGGCCAAGGCACAGAGGGAAGATAAGGAGACAATAAAAAAAATAAATCAAACATTCTTCTCTTTGAAAGTGCTGGAGGTTCAGCTCAGAACCTTTCAAAACAAAACTGTAATTGTGTGGAAAGATAAATGTGCTTTGCTGTTTTTGCTCCCTCTGCAGAGCATGGCAGTAGAGTGGGGTCTCCTCTCGGGCTCACTGAAATGTAAAAGTGGCTTTTGGGGGCTCTGAAGTCTGCCCATGTTGTCATTTCTCTCAAGGGTGAAATTGCAAGGGTGTTCTATGGCACATGATCCCCTATCCCCCAGCTATGACAGAGTGGTGAACATAGAGACTTGACCAAGTGATGGCAGGAGGGTCATTATATGAGTGCATGTAACACTACTCACGCAAAGTAACAAAATATCACTTTAAAACAATACCTCAAAAATGTCTCTTGATACTGTAGTGGCTCTAAAATATTTAATGCTGTGGTCTTTTTTCCCCCCCAAATACCTCAAACAACAACTACATGACTTGACTTGAGTCAGACTTAAGTTGCAAATCTGGGGACTTGAGACTTGCTTGACTAGCACTGCCACTTGACTTGGCAGAACAAAAAGCTGTGACACAACCACCATCCAACTTCATCTATCAATACAAAACTCAGAAAGAAAGGTAAGTACATGAATGTGTCTTCTCAGATGTTAGCCAACTTGTCTGGTCAAATGTTAACTAAAAAGCCAATGTGAAGTGTCAGACTTGGCTTTGAATAGATTACGCACTCAATTGAGAGGAGTTTCTCATTGCCTTTTTTATTTAATAGCTAAGGGTTGGTTTATAGCCTACGAATGCAGAATTAATAATCAGAGGAGGTTTGTGAATGTTTACTTAAATACATGACATTCCAATAACATTATCAGATCATCAGAATTTTGTATGACTTGCTTGACTTATAATAGTGACTCGACTTGACTTACTTTTCTCACAACCGTAACTTGGGATGTGCTTGAGACTTGAAGGTTAAGACCTGAGACTTACACATGTCTGGCTCATTCCCACCTCCGCTAAAAAGGGGCAAATGTGTGACCTGCTCTAAACCAGAGAGCTGTACGGTGCTGCAGCAAGGTCACAGCCTTAATTGTACAATCTAAATTTAGTCTTATTTTATCCAAATGACCACTCATACAATTCTATCAGCAGCTTTTTACTGTCAAACAGATGTTTCTGTAGCACTGAGTAACAAATATGGCATCTAATTTCCATATTTGTGACTCACTTCTCCATCGACATGTTTATTTTCACTGTGATGTGTGATTTATCCAAATCCTCTTCCCATATGCATATGCAGATTCTTTATGGGAAATGTAAAATATTATTACCTGGCCTTGATTAACAACAGCTCTCCTTTGACGGTGTGTGTCTGGCTCTCTCATATACACAAATGACCTAAAAAGACAAAAGAAAGAAAAAGTTTAATGTTGATAGGATCAACCTCTGCCTCTTTCATTTTAGCTAAAGTTTCTTATAATCTGATGAGTGGAGCAATGGATTTGCAATACACTGACAACTAATACAGAAGTCACAACAAAATTCTGTGTTTGGTAAGGCTACTGCAAATTGTATAATTTTAATAATAATGTCACCCATTGTAACATGCCAACTTCTTATATTGACATGGAAATGAGCAGAAAGTGAAGACTATGACTTCTTTCAACAGAGACTAGCTAGTGAGTTTGTGAACACACAGTTTTCAGTGCTTTTAAATACAGTATCTTAACAAGTGAACATGTTAACACACCCCTTACTCTACCCCTCTGGATACGAAAAGAAAAAAAAACAAAAAAAAAAAAACAAACAGTACAGGGATTTAGATGAGTGGGACCAAGGATAAGTGCGATTTAGTGTTTCAGGACCATCATGTGCATCTATGACACATACAGTAGCCATGAGCTTCCAGCATCGCCTGTGTGTGTGTGGTTGTATATGCATGTCTTTGCTGTCGCTACAGCAAACTGCTAGTGACAGGACACTAAGAACACATACAGGAAAGGGGATTTACCACAGCATCACATGCATGACAACTTCTTTGTTCTTAACCAAAGCCACAAACCATTATGGTGTGTCCACATTATTGTGCAAAAAGGCTTTTGTGGGCGCCTCATCATTGTAGTGTCTGTGGTGCACTGCACAGGCTCTGCATGGTAAGCAGCATGAAGCAAGGGTGTGCTGAAAGTTCAAATTTGTTCATCTTTAACTCCGGATGCACTGACCTTTGTGCACGCAGCCAATCGCTGCTTGAACTGACATGAAACAAGTTAGCCAACTTGTGTTCTACTTTGCCCTGGCTGCGCCTATACTCACAGAACTTAAGAAAACTAAATAACCAGTTATTTCACACACATACATCAGTGTTTAAATGTGCATAAGTGTGCTCCTGGGTGTGCACAGATTCTTTTCTTACCCAAGAACAAATCCCAGATAAGAAAACTTTGGTGAATGCTAGTGTCTGTGAAAACTTCATAAGTAGGTTTAACAAACAAATTTGTTGGTGAATGAGACCCATAGTTCCTGTTGCTCTTCCTAGTACTGCAGACAGCTGACAGAGCTCCACACAGCACTGGCTGACCTGGGCATTATACTATTGCTGGTGACTGGAAGGTCCACTTGAATCTACTGTAGCTGACATTAAATTGCTTTAGCCTCTGTGGACCTGTCATTATAGTGTGTGGCTTGTGCGGCAGGTGTGGAGTTCAGTTTCTACTGTCAGGATAGCAGGATGTTGTGCCAGATTTTTCTGTTCCATGTCATTCTCCTGTGGAAACCCCATTAAGTTACAACCACATTTAGGTTCAGGATGTCCACCCATCCATGAAACAGACAGGTAGCTGCTCAGTGGACCGATGAGGCACAACAAAAGTTCAAACAGCCCCTGTACCACAAATCCAGAGGGCACACAACAACTGACCCAACAGGATTACTACAAATAAAAGTCACATTTTTGACCAAAATGGGAGTTTTGTATCACTGGTCTGATTCTACCAAAAACATGAACAGATGATGCATTTATGTACTTCTGGATTACACAGTACTATAAATGGCCAGACAGAGGTGGCAAGGTTCAGAGCTTTGGTTTAAGAAACATCTGTTGTGCTAGATGGAGGCTGCTGTGTTGGTTTTGCTTTGCACTTCCCTGAATGATTTGTCAGACTGTGTGTCTGCAAGTCTGGATTTTAAGCCTGTTAAGCCTGAAGGTGCCTGTCATTGTTCTTGCTGCATCCACACCTTCTGTCTTTAATCTCACTGCTTTCATGAACTAGTTGCAATACAAATCACTACATGTTAACAATCAGTGATCCAGTGTAGTACTGTAGATATTTAAATAAGAAAATAACTGATTATTACAGTCACTTGGGCTACAAAACCTAAACCCAAATCAAAAGCAATAGCAAGAGAGGTTTTTAACGGTGTGGGGGCCTTTTATGGAGCACTTTCACAACTCCCAAACAAGTTAGGGAGAGGATTTTATATCTCCTTGGGCCATCCTTGATTGGCTAGCGTACGGGCTCATAGTCTACATGTACGGTTGCTCTTCTATCTTGTTTACTGGCACTGGGTTTATTAGCAGTGTGTAGGTTTAGACAGCGTGGGGGTGTCTTTTTTTTCGGGTAATGTTTGCATTTCTCTCTTTTCACTGTACCCAGACAGGTTTACTCTTCCTGAACAGAATAGACCTCTTGTCAATGTTAGATGCCTGTCGTTCACATTATGGTATCTGTTTCTTTGTTCAAAAAGTTAATAAAAATATTTCTGAGGGAAAAAAAAAGCAATAGCAAAGGAGCTAATAGGCTAAGCTGAGAAAAGGTCACTTGTTAAGACAAGCAGTAGTTGTTTTTTTCCTGTGGAATACCCTGGCACTTGCTGACATTTACAGCAAAACACATGCTGTGATACATGGTTCAGTCTTGGGTGTCTCCATAAGACAATAAATAAGTAAACAGTGAAGAACTAATGCATGCACTCAGGCACACACAAAGGCTGAATGAGTGTCCTATCAGAGAGGTTCCATCCATTTACTGTACTATTGGGGCCTAAAAATAAACAACCAATCTGCAGGCATTACCACTGAAGGACAGCGTAGGGTCCTAAGACCCAGATGGATTTGGCAGTAGCTGCAGTGAAGCACTAATCCAACATTCAGTATTGGCATCTGTGCAATATCAGTAAAAAGCTAGATGTGCCTTGAACAAGCTACAGAAAAGAAGCCAGCCATAGAGAGGCTAGAGATCAGATATAAAGAGGTGGCAATTGACATAAAAAGCTTTGAGGAACCTCAGAATTACATTTGCGAAGTTTAGTGCATCAACAGAAAACTGTTCAAGAGAGAATAGCAATGCATTTAGCAAATGATCTTTTTTTTTCCAACTCCTAGCATCTGCAGCATCAGTTTGGAGGCCGGTCCGACCTCAGCCGTTAGGTGGCTTTGTTAAAATAAAACCAATGTGAAATTTGTCTTCCTGAGAGCACTCTCAGCCATTGTCTGCCTTCATCCATTCAATTACACTTAATAGAACAAAATGTCATTAAACTGGCAAAACACATCCTGAGAGAACAGCGCGGTCAGCTCTGCTCAGACGGTAACAATGAAGCGGCCCGGTCCTCTGCAAGAGCCACCTCCGCACCGCCACTGAGAGCCCTCTAATCTGTGCCAATCAGATGACGCCAAACAGCCATTTGTTGTCGAATTGGGAACCAGAACACGCCCCCTCCTCATTTCAACAGGCACTGCAGACCCTCGCAAAATCCTGGCAACATAGCAGAAGCAGGCATAGCAGTGAGAGTGACAGAAATAGCAGAGTGGTGAATAATAGAGAAAAAGGACTATGGTATAATTAACATGGAGGGCTGGGGGCTGATGTACTATAGAGAGATAAAGAAACAGAATGAAATAAGGGTGTTAAGAAAAACGCTAGAGAAGAGATATGCAGGGAAAAATGAGAGAGCAAACTAAACCACAACCCTGTCACCAAAAGTCAAGAGTAAACAAAATCCTGGTAAGAGTCAAAAAAACACATAAGTCTTGAAACAAGGACTGTGCTATGTCACAAGTCTTGAAACAAGGACTGTGCTATGTACAAATCAACAAATACATGTGCACAAACCAAAAAGTCCATATATGCTGCTCCTTAGTAGAAGAACTCATTAGATGCATTACTAAACATTAGTTCACATCTTGAGGGAAAAAGGCAGGGCCAGAAACAGAAGATAATTGCAGGTTTCCCAGCAATGGATATCGGCAATCAGAAAAGAGCTGCAGATTTGCAAAATGGCGCAGCTCTGTGTGGGCAACGGTGAGCTGGAACAGCACTGCTGCAAAGAGAGGAGTGAGAAAGGATGAGAATGAAAGTGGCTCACTCTTCAATACTTATGTACGTGTGGTTTCTATGGCAGACGTTCGAGGAGGACAGACAAACAGATATGTGGAGGGGTGGTGAGAAATGCCAGGCATGATAAATAAGGAAGGGAAATATGAATGAAGCCACAGAGGAATTTAATACAGATTCCCACTTGAGCTCTCAAATCCTAGGGTAAGCTTATTAAATTTAAAAGTACGTCTTTTTCTCTCCAAGTCTCTGCACACAAAAACAGCATTTTTCATCAACCAAAAACTGGGTAATTCCCAAACAATCTCCAAAGCATATATACATTTTAAAACTCGATCTTGGTGTTTTGGACAAGTGGTACAGTCACCTCTAAAGTTAAAATGAGCTCTCGTTTTAAATCTCAATATAGCAATCACACAGCACAGGTGCCGTCATTACCCTGTATTTATGCTGGTTTTCTCAGATAAAATGTAACCATGAAATAATGACTTTGTTAGCGCAGTAGCTTGAGAGTAACTCAGAGTATCAATTGTGTGTGTGCAGTATGGCCAGTCACAGGAATAAGTATAACACAGTATAATAAGATGTAATAATGTAAACCACATTCGATACGAGAGCTCGAAGATTAAAATAGGTGGGTGGCTTTTAGAGGTTCATGAATGGGAATAAAACCAAATCAATATTAGATGTTGAAGGCTGATACATTAGTATGTGAGAATGAACAAAAACTGATAATTAAATATCTAAATGGCATAAACATTTATGGACCTAATGCCAAAATGTACTAAGCTAACACAATGTTAAGCTAATAATGGCCAGCCTATTTATCACCTGGCTCTAATGGATACCACGTGGCTTTTAACTCAAAAGATCATAAACAGTCCTACTGTATGCAGCATCATAAGCACATAACACATGCCATGTAAAGGACCGAGTCAAGTCCGTTGACTTCCTGTCAGTGAAGTCACTGTGAAAGTCAAACAGAAGAACAACCTGCACCAACATTATTTAGAAGATATGACAGAAAATATATGTATTTTATTGCCAACAGAGGACAGAAAATACCACTCTGCAGAAGAAATTGCATTTCAAAATAACAGACTAAAGTCCCTTAATATTAAAGTGAATAATGTAAAAGTTAAACACAGATAGCTGTAATGTGCAGTGAATATATAGTAAGGAAACCCTGTTCCTTCCTGATGCTTTCCAACCCAGGGCTGTGTCAGCCTGTGCTACAGCCAAGGAAGCTGTCTCACATTCCTGCAGGAAACACATCTTAGCCACTTCCTGCTTCCCTTGAGGAAGTGGCAGGTCAGGCAGAAAAATCAGAGAGACAGTTGCATTCAAGACGGAAGTCTGGGTGACAGTGATTTTTGATATGCATCTTTTAGAACTCTAAAACACCCCACAGCAGGGTTTCCTCCAATGGTGTATCCCAGTTTGGCACAAAATGTTGTACTTTTCTTGATATACCAAAAAAGACATTTTAACAGGAGCTATTTCTGTTTTGAAAACAGAAATCTGAGTCTCGCATCTGATTGCTCAACATGACAATGCACAACAAAAGGGGGGTTTTAAAGAAAGTAATGTGCAACATTCTGTTTATTGTATCATTGTCAGTTGTTATTTGAACTGTGCCTATCTGTCCTTTACATTCTCAAAACATTGCAGAGAGCCCTGCACAAGATCATCTGTGGAACTACCCTAAACAAGGATGCAGCAATGATGGGCCTAAAATCACCTAGTTTGACCTAGAAAGCCTGAAAACAAACTATTTAATTTTTCAATGCCATCCCTTTCTGGCTTCACTGCAGCCATTATAAAGCAGCAAAAGTGGCAGGGGTTCGAATAAGATGTGGCTCACCAGGATTCGTCCTAATGGAATTGACACTGGACAACAATGGCCCATGGTTACCACGGCTGTCTAAACCTACACACTGCTAATAAACCCAATGCCAGTAAAGAATAAATTGCATCCTTTGTACTGGGGCTCCTGCTGACAGGTAGGTAGAAGGTTTTGCCCAATTACAGGGGATGAAGCAGGATAAGGTGGGCCACCAGAATAGACCTAATGAGGACGTGGTATGATTGCTACGGTGCTGGAGAGTCGCACGCTCATTTGTGCCCACAGCAAGTGTATTCGATTGGTACAGAATGGCCAGAATGAAGTGGCGAGAGAGCAACACAGCTACATAGGGAGAGATAATGGAAGTGAGAAGGATTGATTCCTCACTCAATGTGAGAGCATGTGGGAGGAGATGAGATGCTGAGACTGAAAGTGGGAAAGAGAGAGATGAACACAAAGTCAGTAGTTATTCCACCAAGTCAGCTATCCCCTCATACTCTTCTTTCTATCCATCCATTCTTCCCTCTCAATCACAGAAACACAGCTGGCAGAGGTGGCACATTAAGGGAACTGTCCATAATGCTACAAAGCTCTCCAATCCCTGCACACAAACACATCTAAGCCTGTAACCACAGTCATTTTGTCAAGGCTGTGCAGCATTTATCAGGGGCAGAACAAAACCTGGGAAACCAGAGCATGAAACGTACGACAAGAAAGGAGTGCTCTGCTCCATGTGGACAACTTTTAGTCAATGCAAACTTAGTGTCCACTATGTTCAATGTAGCTATTCTTTACATTCACATAATCATATATCCTCACATAATCAGTGTTGCAGTATTAACAGAGGTTGTTCATAGAATACCAAAGAACCAATCCACAACTGATGCAGGGGATTCCACTGTGTGCAGTACTATCATATTTATCCTGTCTTTTATGAACATGAAAGTCAAATTCCACCCTTTCCTTCCTGTGAGAAATATGACTATTTGTAGTGTATCACCACAGCCCCTGCCATCTGATCCGACACTCACTGTCCACTGCTGCTGTCTTCTCAACTGAGAGCTAAATGGAAAATTTTATTCTGCAGCACTTCCTCCCCCCCCCCATACTGTATTCTTAGATCCAGGCTGAAGAGATAGGGAAAAACTGTGCAGCTTTATAAACTGAAAACCTCAATTTAAAAACAAACTCAAATGTACATTTTAGATGTATCAAAGATTTAAATGGCATGCAACAGCAATCATTCTTAAATAAGTGAAATCCACCATCATCTAAGACCAACTATAAGCCTAAACAAATTCAGATTGGTCAGGTACCATGTCTATATTAAAATAATAAAATAAAAAAAGAGCCAATCCCAGCCAACACTGGGCAAGAGGTGATGTACACCCTGCACAGCCTGCTGCTCCATCACAGGGCTGACACAGAGACAGACAACCACTCACACAGGCAATTTAGGGGCACCAGTCAACCTCACCTGCAAGTCTTTGTGGGAGGAAGCCGGAGCACCAGAACAAACCCCACAAAAGGAACAGGGAGAACATGCAAATTCCTCACAGAAAGGCCCCGGTCGCCCACGAGGGTCGAACCCAGAACAGAATGGCCATTTCCACAATTTTTTGAGATTTTATAGACAAATTGATTAATCGTTTAATCAGGAAAGTACAATATTAATTGATAAATGAACACAACTGTTAGTTATAGCCCTGAAGGTAATGTTGGCTGTCATTGTCTTAAATCTATATCTCAGATTTTGATTACAGCTTCTGTTTGAAACATACCAAGTGACTTCCAGGGCTCTAAATTATAAGACATCTGATGACTTTATTGACCACCATTGCTGCTTTGGGCTCCTCAAACACTTCATTATTTCTCACAAGCTTTCTGTTTGATCTCTATTTCTATCTCATTACAGCACTTTCTACCAGTCTCTCCTCCCTGGTGTGTTTTTCTTTCACTCTCCCCACCATCTTTTATTCCATTCTCCCCCTCTCTTCCTTGTACTTGTGTGCATGTAGTGTCTGTAACTGTGTGTCTATGTGTGTGTGTGGGAGTGTGGGAGGGTTGCTGGCTGGAGGAGGAGGAGGTGAGAGAGAAAGAAGAAGAAGCGAGAGAGGGAAAAAAAAACACACTGGGAGAAGCAAAGCTCTTACTGGAACCAAACATGCTGTTTCAATCTCACAGATGAGGGCTGCCTACTCACCACTTTTTTTAAATCTTGAAGCAGATTACTCCTCAATTTTACTATCTTTATTATTCTTTAAGATTTTATAACTAATTGAAACATTGTCCTGTCTAGGACAGCCAGAACAGTGTCCATTTGCATTTTGCCACCCAACTAAATTACATTAGAGTTGCTAGACCCACCATCTGTCCTGTGTCTACACTGTATATCAAGTAGGTGCTAACTTTATTGTGCTGGGACAGATTATTAATTTGATCGTGGACAAAAGGGAAACAAATTTACAGAAAGTCTACTGCTTCTCTAACACAATCGCAGTGATAACAGGATACAACAAAACAGCCATAAGGTGTTAAGCTTAATGGAAAAATATGTGAAATAGTATTTTAGAGACTGCATGTAAAAATATATATATATAAATAAGTGCTATTTTTTCACAAAGAGTATAGGGAAGCAGGTGGCTAAAACCTTTATGGCAGCCAAAATCTACCAAATCTATAATCTACATATTTTTGCCAAAGGTGGTGGCAATAACTACAACTGATACCTGTACGGGCTGAACTATAACAAGATCAGAGCTGAACAAAGCACATACCAGAACATTCTCTCATGCTCCTGAAGACTGAACCTGCCCAACATTACCTGAAAATCAGAATATGGTTTTAGTTTCAGTGATACCTCCTCAGTTAGGACCAGAAGGACTTGTATGAAACCCTTATCTAAAAAGCAAAATATCACTTAAAACATTAACATGTTTTACAGCAGAGCCTTGATACGGAGATGGAGAAAACAACAGGAGCTTTGGCTGTGTGCGAATAACTTGATGACTGCTTATATTTTATTCCTTTTCAAATATCATAAATAGCTGGAGAATATTCTGCACTTTGACAGATTTAAATATAATAAATGATCAAGTTATTAATAAAGCATCATCTAATACACAGATCCATCTGTTTGTGGGGTGACACAGTCTTTCAGCTTGTTAAAATCAGCTCCAAATGCCTCTGGGGAAAAAAAAGTACCAGTGCTAAATTTTATGAAGTATCTCTAATCCAAGTTCAAGGACCATCAGACACACACTAACAAGACTCTAAAAATTATCATGACTATAATGAAGCACAAGCCTTAATTGCCACAGTCTAATGAATATCATCCATTAGAGAAGTGATCTACATGTATAATGCACAGAGCCAGCACCAAAGAAGAGTGTGCACAGTAACAATCCCCAAACATGCTTCACACATAAATGCAAGTTGTACATTTGGAAAGGTTAACAAGAGCGCAGTGTCCAGTGCATTCACAGCTCAAACAAGTCATCTGGCAAGTGTTCTTTAAACACACACACATTTCATTTCCCCTCCGTGGAGGCTGGCTGGATTTCCTGGAAAGCTGAGGCAGCAGCAGTCGCCAGTTCTGCAGACTAAGATCCATCTGTGTGGTCCACTTAATTCATTTGATTTGACTTGATCTGAGCTTTGTGCTGATTGCTACCAACTTTAACGTTATAGGACTGGATCCAAATAAAGATATTTGCTTTGGAACAATGGGACACAAGAATGGATGTGATCTCGTGAGAACAGCAGGATTGTCTGCTGCCAGAGGTTCTAGTCATTATCTGACAGCCAGGTAGTGTGCTGTCCACAGTGTCTACAAGGCGTGACTGTCAAGGACTGAAAATCTGTGCTGGTTAGTAAAAACAATCTTTAACTGTGGTCTGTCTCAGCTAGTCTTCATGTGTCCATCATTAAACACATGGCCTAGTGGGGGAAGTCTTTATTTCAGGCAAAGCAGTGCATCCCTAGCTACAATGGTCTGTATCGAACCCTCCAATTGAGAACAATATCATGTGTTATATCTCATGTGTCGGCTTTACTGTCATCTGCCCATACAACAGGCTATTAGTACAAACTGCTAACATGGACCTTGGCCTGCTCGTCTGTTTCAGAATACTGGCATTCAGCCTAATGAGGCCTGCTAATGGTCCACCCTTGTCAGTCTTGGGGAAAACCTTCTACTGTGCAAACTGGAACACATGTACACAGTTGCTCAGTACACACCCCCTCTTTCTATCCCCATCCACAGTTGCTTAGTTGATCAAAGAACAAACATAACCTAAGCATGAGTCAACTACAGACCAAAACTCTGCCTGTAATATTCTCTATCTGACATTCTCCGGGCACCTTTCACTTCTAAACAGAAATCAAAGATCTGTGGAGGTTAACCTGGGCTTCCACAGCTGAACTCACTTTTTCGGATGACAAACTCAGCAAGTCTCAGAAAGGAATAACTGATTCCCCTATGGGCATGAATTTTGTTAACACTTAACCATTAACAAAACAGCTTCTTTTTATGCTGCCGTTTTCTGACTGGGAAATCTAGAGACTGGCTAATGTTCAGAAAATGACAGACATCTTACATATTTATCATGACCCATATTTTTAGGCAGCAACAGGAACGTATGCAATGGAAATAAGCAGATAAACCTGAATGAGACATACAGTAGCTATGTGGACCACCTTCTGTTACACCCGTTTCCCACTGGGAATGTGGTGGTGACTGCTGCTGCAGGACCTAACTTTGACTAGCTTAGCAAAGCCACACTTTCACAGGAACTTGTCCATTAGCCATGCTCTGTAATATTACCAGTTAATGATTATGAGCCCTGTTTCAACACGTGTTTAAAGTGTGGTCTCAGTGGGTTCATATGATGCAGGGGAGTTACATATGAAACCAAACACCCTAGTGTTGACAGCTCTGCTTCAGAGTTCATAAAAAAGGTCCATCTGAAGTGCTGGTAGCTCAGATAGTTAAACAACATAAAAAGCATTACTTAAATGTCTAATTAAACAAAACTAAGTCTGGGTAATCACTCATTCTTAGGAGTGCAATGGGGTGAGAACTATAAAAGCAACTGCATAATCCATCAATATGCACGGACTAAGAAGTACAGAAACTCTGACTTAAAGCAGACTAAAAAAGGTATTATGATGACCCATGCAAA
Organism: Monopterus albus; assembly: GCF_001952655.1. Classification (NCBI taxonomy): domain Eukaryota; kingdom Metazoa; phylum Chordata; class Actinopteri; order Synbranchiformes; family Synbranchidae; genus Monopterus; species Monopterus albus. The sequence continues at coordinate 1,818,173 of NW_018127943.1, read as the reverse complement.
GCAGGTTTTAAAATCTGCCCCTTACTATGAGAAGGGAAAGTCAGATAAGAGAAATTCTAAGTGTTTCAATGAGAGGGCAGATGACAGAAAAGAACAAGAGATGCAGGTTTCTAGAGAGCAGAGCTCTTCTATCCACTCACCCCAACCGGTCAAGGCAGGCAACCTGATTCAGTCAGAGGTTTTTAAAGGAAGGGGTTCATTGTAGTCTATGGATTTAGACTTTATTAATTCTCCCTGGCTTGTTACAAGGGTGAAAATTAAAGTGAAACTCAAACAGCCTGATCATTAATCTTGGATATAAAACAGAGCCGAATATGACAAAAATGTTGTGATTAAAAAGAATGTGCACTTTGGTATGATTTTTAGGAGAAAGCTTAATACAAAACAAATCATGCTGTGGTATACTGGATTCAGGCAGAGCATTAGCACAAGCTGCAGGTCATAAAAATGTCCAGATGTCTGGCAGAACGCACAAGAACGCAGAAGGGGATTTAATGAGCTGGTTCTTTCCCCACTCAGCTACTGATTCCTTCCAGTCGTGAACCAAATCCCCGTTGGGAACACCAAAGAATTTGAAAGGATCTGATCTCAATATTGTTTTGTTTTCAAAGGATGCGATTGGCATGTATTTAAAAAAATATATTATAATTACAAATATGTAAGGTTGTTTTATTTTTAAAAAGTAATTTCCCAAACCAGCTAGGTACTGTTTTTAGTAAAGTTTAGACACAACAGGAGTAAGTAGGGAGACTGTTTGGGATTGTTTGTTTTCAGATGCAGATCAACACACATTTGATCTTCTGTGTACTTCTGCCACATTGACAATGTTAAAGGGACTGACTCAAAATCAACTATAGTGCCCATGTTCACTGTCACCAAGGACATGTCACCCAGTGCCATATGGCTCATTTATGTGTTTTAATGGTTTTGGACCACTGTAGAGGTCTATGGCACAGGCAATTAGGATACATTCTTTGCTAGTTTTGGTCTAGAGCATGGATCAGGCCATGTATTTCTGTCCAAACCCAATCTGTGCCCAAGACTGTGGTGTCCAGAACCAACAAGCTTAGAGTATGTAATGTCCAAACCCAAGTCGAGCTCGACACAGTTGAGATTGCACTGTATTTTTCCCCTTATCATTTAGACGAAGTAGACATCTGAATGCTCCAGCTGACTAGCCTAAAGTTTGACCTACATGTCCAAACCTGACTCAGACCCAAACATAATTTCTAAATTTTTGTCTGAACCCAGCCCAAACCCAACAGGCTCAGTTCAGGTGTCCACACTCTATTTTGGTCTGATTTTAATAACTGGAAAAAAAAGAAAATACTATAACAATATCCAGTGGAAAATCTTGGAGGAATGGAGAAATTTAAGGCACATTAGTTTGGTAAAACGTTGGACATTTATATTTATAGAGCCGGCCTGGGGTGTGCCATGACTGTACTGCACCTTTTCAAAAGACTGTCGTCAGGGGCTTCAAGAAACAAAGGATGCATGACACGAGAGACTGGAAATAACCTTCCACACAATGACACTTTTCCCTGTTCTGGTCTAATCGTGTAGACTGATGAAAGCACGTGCCTGATGCAATACAGACAAGAAGGAATTAATGATCCTGGTTACTGGTGTTGGTATTCCTTCACAAACCAATATGAATTAGGCTTAACCCAAATATGCTTGCATAAACTGATTTCTTAAGACTCAAATTAAAGTGTTGCCACATTTGCCAATAGGTTGTCACATTCTGCATTTCACCTGAAATAATTAGCACCTTTTAAGTACTTCTTATGTAACCCACTCTACCTAAGCCTGGGCTCCAATCGTCAGCTGGCAATCCTTTACAAATACCAAGACTGTTTAAAAAAACGATGTAAAATCAACACCTTTTAAATTGGCCCATAGAAATATCAACCTCACACCCCATACCAAGACACTGCCCCACATTAGAGAAGTGAGTCAGTAGAGTGTGGGGTAGGCCATGATACAGAGGGAGTGAAGAAGTCTACTGTATACAGCTCCATCAAGGTGTACAGGCAAGCTTAGAGAATTTACAGAAACTCAGATTATATTCTCTGTGGATTTCATTTCAAAGCCATTTCAAAGTCACCACAAGCCAGCATAAGCAGCTTTGTTCCTTTGCCATCTATCCTCACTTTCTTCCCAATCTAAACATATCATCATTGTTTTAGCTACAGCTCTCTGTCAAGTCGCAGCTGTCTGCTTTTCACATTCACATGGGGACATGAGCATCGGTTTTCCTCTCCCACACTCTTCAGCTGTTTGGAAAACAGGGATACAGGCTGGCAACACCGCTGTAACAAATCTATTTGTTGGTTAAACCTTCTCCAGAGTGGAGCCTGGATTGGGTCTGCTTTTAGCTGCTGCTGCTGCTATTCAGCAAACCCTGTAGTGTGTTTTGCATTCGCACAGCCAGAGAGCTTTGATGGGCCAAGCTATTCCTGAAGCTCCTGACTTGCCAGCAGGAGTTCACCCAGCGGCCACAAAAGCCTCCAGCTTACCATCATCACGGCTGTAGTCATCAGAAGTGTATGATAGTTTAGAGAGGAAGGTGGGGTGGAGAAAAGAAGAACACAAAGCATTATCCAGAAAACTGAGCAAAAACTAAAAAGAGGGGTTGAAAATCCAGGACAGCACTACAGATAGAAGTCTAAAGACAAAGGGAGACAGAAAAGAAGATGTTATGGAGAGAGAGAGAAGGGTGAAGTCCCAATCTGAATTCACAAGTTCAGCTGGAAAAACCTTTCCATTCTCTCCACTCTCCCCTGAATCCAGACTGCAATGTGTCTGTGCTTTACAATGAGCACAGGAAAAGCACTAATGTCAAAGACACAGGAAGCCAGGAAAGAGTTTGTCTGGGTGCATCAGTGTATCCGTTTGTATGCTGGCTCTCCAAAAATAAAAAATAAAATAAAAAACACCACCTGCTGCACCTCAGTTCCTGATACATAAGGTTTCCGCATTAGCAAACCTTAGCTCTTCAGCATTTATGTTTGACTACAATCTCACAAAGCACAAGCCACCACAGTTTTGTCGACTGTGTGGGTGTGTAGGTCCGTGTGGTGCCTATTGAGAGCCAACAGTGTGGTAAAACCTTGATAATGAAAGCTATAAATCACAGCTACCACATCCCCAGCCTCAAAGCTCATAAAGCTGCAGCCCACAACAGCCTCATAACAAAAACATGCTTTCTTTTTTAAAGCTTCTTCATCAGATCTTTTCGTCTCTTTCTCATTCACACCAAAACAACAGCACTGGCAAGGGTATCCATGGCACAGTAAAGTCACCAGGATGACTCTTACCTCTTGTCTTCTCATAACACTGTCTCCAAGGCAATTCAAAGGAGGAGGAGTTAGTAATGTTTTTGAACCTGAAATATTTTTCTCTCCTCGCTAACTTTGCACATGATCCATGCTAATGCCGAGTACTGTACCTGCATTCATGTCACTATCTGACCTAAGAAATATTTCCTGTCAGCACGCCACTTTGTGTTGTATTCTGTGCAACAGGAAAACACGCTTTATTTATCTGTGTACATTAACAGATGAACACTCGAGACTCTACTTGCAAATGGATCTATGTTTCCTAAACAATAAGATTTGATTTCTATGCTATTACTATCTTGAACAAATGAAGCATTTTTATATGGAATCTGCATGCATGCTACCTCATAGTACATAAAGTCAAAAATTTTGAGTCAGTGCTTTATGCTACTTTACCAGCCCACACATATGCCCCTGGCAAGAAGCATCCTAAACAAGCCGAGGAAATAATCGCAGCTCAAACATCAAGGTCAGTTAAAAAAAAAATAATAATAAGGAGAGAGAGAGAGAGAGAGAAAGGTGTATGCAAATGCTTTTAATCCTGACATCTGAAGACACAAGCGTAGTACTTACAGCAATTAGCCCACAGTCCTGTTCTCTCTTTTCTCTTTGTTGTGCTGACACTGAACAATCTAAAAGCACCAAACACAGTCCCAGGTAGCATCATTAACAGGGAAAGGCAAAAAAAACTAACAAGCTTTGTGGAAAGCCAGCTTAAATTCATCAATCAACTTAACAAGAGAGGTTTGTCAAGAGTAAATAACATATAAACAAATTTTCATATTTTGGCAATCACAAAGTGGCTAGTGGTTTAGTTGTACATTCACATTTTTGGTAGTCAGTAGGTAAACATGAGAACAGCAGAGCTACACAAGAATGAATCCAATAAAAACCATCCATCCTAAAACTAAGCAACATATGTAACTCATTGGCAGCTGATTGAAAAGGGAAATTAATCATTAATATTCCGTAACCATGCATAGATCCAACTCTCAAAGGGACATTGTTGAGGGCCACCGAAGTAGAAAAACTGCATTTGTATGGATTTGGCCTAACCCAGCTGAGGCAAACAGCTGGGTCACAAGATGGGTCAGGGGATGAGGAACAAGACTGACAAGTGCATGTTTAATGGCTGTGAGAAAGTGTGCAGGGTTCCTGGGTAATCGTTATAAGAGATGGGCGGGAACAAGGACAAGGCTACAGACAGCAAGCCCTGTGACACTTTGACAGATGTGAGGCTTTGCAGCTCCCAAAGGGCACAACTGAGAAAAGGCCTTTGAATAAATGGCCTATTGCTAAGCTTTCTGTGCGCTGCCCTCAGCCCCGGAGCTCACAACCAAAGAAAGGATAAAGCCATTGTTTGACTCCTGGCAAAACAAAACAATTAAGTGCAAGACTGGATCTTCTTGAAGTTCACCTTTCCCTCATCATTTTAAAACCTTGGCTGCTCTCCTAGTATTTCTCTCTGCCCTCTTCCTTTTCTACCTGTATGGATCTAATATTAGTTCTCATTTCCTTCTGGTTTGTTCACTCCACTTTTAGTGCCTAAACCAAACTTTTTTTCTTGCCTCTCCTTATCTTTGCATCAACTGTATCCTGTCATGCTCCTCTCAAGATCTCAGTTTCTACCCGTGTTTTCTGATGTAATTTTCTGTGGCCATCTACGATCTCCCCCTCCTCCTACGTTCCACCCCTTCTATTTTGCCAGCTCATTTGAGAGCAGTGAGAATGGCTGCAGACAGTGCCAGAGGCACAGATCTAAACCCACAGGTGCCTGTTGATCTCTACCATGTCCCCATCAGACACTGTCAGAGGGTCCACAAATGGTTAAAGCCAGGAGAA
>NW_018127943.1:1807438-1812969 GCF_001952655.1 Monopterus albus | reverse complement strand
TCCTGCTGGGTGTTTTCAGGCAGTCCTTAACTGTTTGTTGCTACACAATTACATCCGTCCATCAATCATGTCAAGCCCTGAGGCATGTTTGTGTGGTAGCAGTATTTTTTTTTTTATTTATATGCAGTGCACACAGAAGGTACAGTAATTGTGTCCCATGTGCTGCCATAACAGAAATGCGACAACACATACCTGAATGTCACTTTCGGCTTTTCCCGTTAGGGGTCGTCACACTGACAATTCGCATGTTGACATTTGGCGCGTGTTTTACACCGGATGCCCTTCCTGACACAACCCTGACTCAAACCTGGGATGCAGTGGCGGAAGCGCTGCGCCCTAACCACCAGTTAAATTTTCACCAATACAAAAGCCACACCAAAAATGGATATATAAACCCATAGCTTTTCCCTGAGGATGAATGTTTCCACCAATGATCAAGAGCTGTTATTTTTTGGTTTTTTTTTTACTTTTGAAATTTCCTTTGGATTCAACGCAGCACAGGTTGCTTTATAATATAACAGTGGTTCCAGCTCCATGTTGGCTGATGTCTACAGAGAAGTGTGATGGCTTTCAGCCAATGTTTGTTCAAAACAAACTTATTTTAAGTGGCACATTTGAGAAAACCGTTTGTCAGTATGTCTAGCTGTAATGCTGAATCAGAGTTCAAGCTAAAACACACAGACGCTGCTTCTTTTAATTACAGAGGTCTGGGAGGGCAACATGATGAGCTTTTAATGATAGTGACTCTGATAAAGGCTTTTTAAATAGCACTTGCAGGGTGACAGGCCCCTTCCTGGAGGACACCTGTAGTGTATTATTTAGTCTTTATTCAAGCGTTATGCTACCAGCAGAGTCTGCCAAAAGAAACAAACCAGCCAGCTGGGGAAATTCACAGTAACCGAGCCTTCACAGAAGTTCCTGTCCACAATCACTGAGTAACACGTTGCCAGCATGAGGGGAGAAGATGTGCACTGGTACCAACTACTGTTAGCCGTCCTCTTCTACAGGACACAGTGAAAGGATTCTTGGTGCACTGATCCAATAAAGAGTGGCTGTATGGATAAGAGAGATCTACAGGAGGGAGCTCTAGGTGTAAAAAAAGAAAAAATGGCTTCTAATTACCATTGTAGGAACCCTGCATTATCATTACACTCCAAGGTTTCTGACAACACAACAACTGTGCTGCCATGGCAACACAGTGCCGGAAGAGAGATGTCGGTGCAGCAGTTTCTTGTTTTCCACATTTCGATTTGCCTCTGACCAACAGCGACCATGTTATCGGTCTGCTCGGTGTTGGTCTGTACACTGACCTGTACCCTAATGGTGAACCCACTCTGATGAGCGCAGGTGGACACATCCGTCAGCTCGCCTGGCAACAATTCACCCATGGGCTAAACAACATAGCACAGCTGGGTTCATTTGATGTTATGTAATGCAGCACCACCCCCGCAAGCCCTGTTCACTCTACCCCTCTCCTCCTACTCCGCCTCCCACTAGCGCACCATTGGCTATTCGCAGGCAGAGGTGCATGGTGAGACGAGTGCTTCAGTCCTGACACCTGTGGAGATATCTGTGAAGCCTTGAAAGCATTTCAAACGAAGGCTACAGAATGTATAGAAATAATCGGCTCAGCTCTTCATATACTGCTTTAAATTCCTAAAATTGTTGTATCCATCATTGACCACACCAGTGATTCTGCCTTTACTTCTTGGAAACAAATTTTGTTACTAAGCAATAGTTGCCAAAAGTGGATTTGCACCCGTTGCCTGGCAACATTAGCTTATTGAATCTCATATCAGGAAGCAATGAGAACCAGCGCTGCTTAGAGCTATACAACCCTCTAGATACTCTTCTCATCCTAGGTACAGACTGATGTCCACCTACAGTTATACTATTCAAGTCATATGACATCTCTTCACATCTCTGCACCTGGCTTCTCACAATCACCATCATAATCCTTCACACAGGCACAAATATGATACATGTCCTTGACAGCTTAGTTACTCTTATTTTGTGAAGGTCTGTTCATTAAGTCAATGGCTGCAGAGTATAACCCAAACTAAAAAAAAACTCCACCTTTTTTAAACTAGTTTGTCAGTGATAGGACCATAAAATGCAAAAAAAATAAGGGAGGCAGTCTCTTAAGTCTCTTCATTTTAATCTCTCTTCAACCGTGGCCTTCTTTCCCCAGGAGATTTAAGAAATGTTAAAGGGCTTTAGGTCACCACTGCATTAAAAGGCTTTACTCCTAAACCAGCGTACTATCAATAGAAAGTACTGCTAGAGCAGTCAACTTTACTCACATGTGCCAGTTGCCTCCTAATGAAAAACAGCAGCTTGCTTAAGCTCACACATCTCACATCCATAAACCACTGATGGAGCTTTCCTTCTTACAGTTGGAGAGACCCAGCGGAGGCATTAGCTAAAAGTTGTTAGAACACCACTGGAATGGATTAAAGTGCCATGTAGTAAATCGCCTCCGATGACCATTTAAAGCACTCTTACACCATAAAGCAGCCCACTCAATCTGAGTGATTGGGTAACAAGGCAGCAACAGTAGGAGATCGTGATGATAGAGGGAGATGCAGAGGAAGAGTGTAAGAGGAGGACAGCAGAGTTAGCTAGAAAGGTTTTGTGACAGCTAAGGTCACCGTCACTGGCTCCCTGAAGCAATACGTTTTTCTAGGTGACTGAAGGATGGCGGAATATTGCTTTTTGGTGTTTGAAAAACAACAAAAAAAGTTGGTCTGTTGAAAAATTAATTTAAAAAAAATACATTGACTAAATAAACAATGAGACAAAGAACTAAATTATTTTCATTATCAATTAGTCTACTCATTGCGTTCCAGATTAGTCCTTTGGTCTATGGAATGTCAAAAACCGGTTTAAAAAAAGCCAAATCACACTTCTTCAAAGTCCAATTTGACACTTTTAAATTGCTTGTTTTGTCTGATCAAGGATATTTGCTTCACTATCATATGAATAAAAAGCTGGAAGCAGAGAATGTTAGGTATTTTTGTTTTAAAAACTGCAGCAACTGGTCAATTATTAAAATCGCTGGTGATTAATTTCCGTTCATGTGGCTAGACAATAAGTTAAGTCATTATTCAAGAGCCCAAGCCCATTGGATTCTCTGTAACATGTCTCAATGTGTGCAGCCCAACACTTCCCCAATAATCATTAACCAGTTCAGCCCTGGGTAAATATTTAAGAACCTCTGTAAACTAGAGGGTAAATGCATACCTCAGTGACAGGGATAAACACACACACACACACACACACACACACACACACACACACACACACACCCGTATAAGGAGGGGAGAGAGCGCAGGATTTTTATTTTGTCCATCAGGGCAACCTTATTGTGACACACGGCGTTCTCACACATTCCTCTGCATGTCATTGAACATCCATTGCTCAACTAAAAGCACTGTGAGATGAACCTGGTGAAAAATTGACGCTCAAAGCCATGAGCCTGAGCTCTACTGAATCCAGTAATGGAAACTCCATGTCAAAGTGACCCCCCCCTTCTTGGATGAGCAAAGTGAGCAGAGAGATTACAGTGAGCACTAAAGATCATGACTGGCCACTTTCCTGTTTTGGTTTCTGCTCCCTCCACCTGCAGACCAGATGTTGCACGCCTGGCTACTGTGGCCTGATTTTTATTGTTTAGAGGAAAACTGTCTTCACGTACACCTGAACCTGTTCAATCTTCTGGCCCAGTTTATGTCTGAGGACCTGGAATCAACAAAGTTACTACTGAAACAATTAGTTGATTATGCTGAAAATTCATTAACAACTTCAATAATGTATGAATGATTTAAAATGCCAAACATTAGTGGGTTCATGTTTTTAAAAGGTGCAATTATCTTCTTTTTATGATTGTAAATTGAAGCCTTTGAGTTTTGAACTGTTAAACATAACAAGCAATAAAAAGTGCTCAACATAATCAACAGTGAGGGTATGCGATTAAAATAAATAAAACAGAGTCCCAGCCGTCGCAGCAAAAATACAATTTCAACAGAATATGCATCATATCTGGCCTCTAGCAGGTGTCAGTGAGGAATCCACTACTATCAGCATAATCTCTGGCATGTTTCGATGCAGAGATCTGCAAAGCAGGAAGACTGTTGAGGGTTCAGCCAAAAGCCGCTGCTGCTTACAGTAAATCAAGATGAATTTATGTTTACCACCCCTGGCACAATCAAGGACCTCCTTGGAACGCACAAATGCAAAGATGTCTTTCATTATGAGGACCTTTCCTCCTTAGCCCAATGAATGAGTGCTGGAGCTTCATCAACTTTTTAGTAAGATGAAAATGAACTTTGCATGTAGCCTGATTTTTCCTTGAGCAAATAAAAGAACTTTTCTTGAAGCATTCCAAAGTTCCACATCTATGCCATTTTGTGCAATGAGAATTTAAAACCAGTGTGTGATCAACTAGATAGCAGATGTGCACTACATATTACTACATACAGTAAATATTACTGCATAAAACCACACTCAGCTTTAAACAAAAAAGCAGCCGGTGGACGACCAGCACAAAAATCTGCAGCACTGTTAGCAAGTAAAATCTCAAGGTCATGACAGACATGGGCCCTTTATTATGAATGTTTAATGCATGCTGGGGTAACAAAGGAAGCCCAGTTCATACTGGAACAGACTCTATATAGACTTTCATTGACCGCACTGTCAACTAAATGTGATTAAAACACATTCACAGAGTCTGAAAACCATTGTCAAGTGACTGGTTTTTCCCCACAGCCTTCACCGACTTCTTACAGTCTACTTATTTCTTATTCACAACTAATATTTTAGAGTATCTTCTTGAGTAGAAACCACATGTCTGCCTGAAATGCATGTTCCAGTATCTTAACACACTCCGCCACCCCAGCCCCAAGCTGCCACATTACCAGAAACAACATGGCCACAAGATTATCTGTTTGGTTTGCTGATGCTCAGTGAGGCATTTAAGCCAAGGAAGAGAACTCAAACTGACAGAAAAATCACAGACACCATCAATTACAGGACGCTTAATCAATTTCAAGGCTGGGGAATAACTCAAAAGCTTGAAAAGCTTCTTCCTGCTGTAGCAGATCTGTAATGGTAGGACTGGTAGGACACAGAAGAAGACAACATCCCTCATATCTTCTTCATCACAGAAAACAGGCAGCTGCTTCAAATTTTTGTATTTTACACTATATGCAATACAGACTGCATGTGATAAAACAAAACCAAAAGTTACTACAAACAGATGACAGTCTTCCCAACTTCTAGCATTAAGTTTCCTTTAGACCAGAGAGGTAACTTCATCTAACACCCATCCATCCATCCATTTTCTTCCACATATCCAGGACTGGGTCGCGGGGACAGCAGTGGATGTGGAGTCGATGTGGAGGAGCAGCGGTTTTTCTCTGAGCTCCTCTCGGGTGACCAAGCTCCTCACCCTATCCCTAAGGGTGCGCCTGGCCTCCCTGCGGAGAAAGCTCATTTCGGCCGCCTGTATCCGGGATCTTGCCCTTTCGGTC